>NC_092098.1:54922014-55163545 GCF_045679555.1 Salvelinus alpinus
TCCTCTCGGGTAGCACGGGAAGTTGACGCAGATTTCCTATCTGGACTCGCCACACTCCCCATGAGCCCCTCCCCAATAAGTTTCATCGAGGGCTTCCTACCGCGCCTTCGTGCTCCTTTCTCCAGCTCCATAATCCTGTAACCCTCCTCGCACTGCTCCAGCGAATCCCAGGCAGGCTCCGGCACTTTCTCTGGATCGCACGCCCACCTGTCTATCTCTTCCCAGGTTGTTCTCCACTCCTCCTTTTCCCGGGTCCATTCCTCCACTAAGCGCTGTTCCATCCTTTCACGCTGCTTGGTCCTGGTCTGGTGGGTAATTCTGTCACGATCGTCTTGTGAAGAGAGAGAGGACCAAAACGCAGCATGTGAAAAATACGACATCTTCTTTTTATTTTAAGAAGGAAAAAAACGAAACAAAACACTTTACAAACTAACAAAACAACAAACGACCGTGAAGCTACAAAACGAAAGTGCACACACAAGCTACTAACGTTTAGACATAGACAATTACCCACAAACACCTAAAGCCTATGGCTACCTTAAATATGGCTCCCAATCAGAGACAACAATAACCAGCTGTCTCTGATTGAGAACCAAATCAGGCAACCATAGACTTTCCTAAACACCTACACTCAACCATAGACTTTTCTAAACACCTACACTGAACACTAAACCATCTACTCTACTTAACCCCCTAAACCATACAACACCCTAGACAATACAAAAACACATACTACACCATGTCACACCCTGACCTAACTAAAAATAATAATGAAAACAAAGATAACTAAGGCCAGGGTGTGACACTAGGGGATTGTCTGTTACAGTACTACTAACCACAGTACTACTAACTACAGTACCACTAACTAGAGTATTACAATACTACTAACTACAGTACTACTAAATACAGTATTACAGTAGTACTAACTATAGTATTACAGTACTACGAACTACAGTACCACTAACTAGAGTATTACAGTACTACAAACTACAGTACTACTAACTACAGTATTACAGTACTACTAGCTACAGTACCGCTAACTAGAGTATTACAGTACTACCAATTACAGTATTGCAGTACTACTAACTACAGTACTACGAACTACAGTATTACAGTACTACTAACTACAGTACTACTAACTACAGTATTGCAGTACTACTAACTACAGTATTCCAGTACTACTAACTACAGTACCGCTAACTAGAGTATTACAGTACCACTAACTAGAGTATTGCAGTAATACTAACTGCAGTACTACTAACTACAGTATTACAGTACTACTAACTACATTACCGTTAACTAGAGTATTACAGTACCACTAACTAGAGTATTACAGTACTACTACTACAGTACTACTAACTACAGTATTACTAACTACAGTATTACAGTACTACTAACTACGGTATTACAGTACTACTAACTACATTACTACAGTACTACTATCTACAATACTACTAACTACATTACCGTTAACTAGAGTATTACAGTACCACTAACTAGAGTATTACAGTACTACTACTACAGTACTACTAACTACAGTATTACTAACTACAGTATTACAGTACTACTAACTACGGTATTACAGTACTACTAACTACATTACTACAGTACTACTATCTACAATACTACTAACTACATTACTACAGTACTACTATCTACAATACTACAATACTACACACCTCTAACCCTCCAGTCTGTATATGACCTCTAACCCTCCAGTCTGTATATGACCTCTAACCCCCCAGTCTGTATATGACCTCTAACCCTCCAGTCTGTATATGAACTCTAACCCTCCAGTCTGTATATGACCTCTAACCCCCCAGTCTGTATATGACCTCTAACCCCCCAGTCTGTATATGACCTCTAAACCTCCAGTCTGTATATGACCTCTAACCCTCCAGTCTGTATATGACCTCTAACCCTCCAGTCTGTATATGACCTCTAACCCTCCAGTCTGTATATGACCTCTAACCCTCCAGTCTGCATATGACCTCTAACCCTCCAGTCTGCATATGACCTCTAACCCTCCAGTCTGTATATGACCTCTAACCCCCCAGTCTGTATATGACCTCTAACCCTCCAGTCTGTATATGATCTCTAACCCTCCAGTCTGTATATGACCTCTAACCCCCCAGTCTGTATATGACCTCTAACCCTCCAGTCTGTATATGACCTCTAACCCTCCAGTCTGTATATGACCTCTAACCCTCCAGTCTGTATATGACCTCTAACCCCCCAGTCTGTATATGACCTCTAACCCTCCAGTCTGTATATGACCTCTAACCCTCCAGTCTGCATATGACCTCTAACCCCCCAGTCTGTATATGACCTCTAACCCTCCAGTCTGCATATGACCTCTAACCCTCCCAACTCTGTGTGTTCCTCCAGGTGACGTGTCTCCAGGACTTCTTCGGTGACGAGGACATCTTCGTAGCGTGTGGACCGGAGAAATACCGTTACCAAGATGACTTCCAGCTGGAGGAGAGCGGTGAGATACCGTTACTTCCTGTGTGTGTGTGTGTGTGTGTGTGTGTATCCTGTCACTGTCTCTGTTAGCCAGCCTTCTCTTATCAACCCAGTCTGTGTCTGTCTCTATAGTAAGTTCCCAGGACCTGAGTGGTTTATGGTGCTCTTAATCTCTCCTGGACAGATCTACACTGTCAAAAAGTATTTAGATGGTTAGTAAATTATACTTGAAAATACAATTATTTTGACATAAGAAAATGTAGTTGTCATCTTTACTTGAATATAATTAGTATAATTAGTATATTCAAACAAGCTTATTTTGTTCCCTTCCACTTAAGGTAAATCTAAACAACTATTTTTGTGTAATAACAACAACAAGGAACATTGTGTTAAACTTAACAAATTATCATAATATTTCCTTTCAATTTCAAGTTCTTCCAACAACTTGCCATGTCAATGAATCAATCGGCTGATATCTCAAAGTGCTGTACAGAAACCCAGCCTAAAAACCCAAACAGCAAGCAGTGCAGGTGTAGAAGCACGGTGGCTAGGAAAAACTCCCTAGAAAAGGCCGGGAACCTAGGAAGAAACCTAGAGAGGAACCAGACTGTGAGGGGTGGCCAGTCCTCTTCTGGCTGTGCCGGGTGGAGAGGAACCAGGCTATGAGGGGTGGCCAGTCCTCTTCTGGCTGTGCCGGGTGGAGAGGAACCAGGCTATGAGGGGTGGCCAGTCCTCTTCTGGCTGTGCCGGGTAGAGAGGAACCAGGCTGTGAGGGGTGGCCAGTCCTCTTCTGGCTGTGCCGGGTAGAGAGGAACCAGGCTATGAGGTGTGGCCAGTCCTTTTCTGGCTGTGCCGGGTAGAGAGGAACCAGGCTATGAGGGGTGGCCAGTCCTCTTCTGGCTGTGCCGGGTAGAGAGGAACCAGGCTGTGAGGGGTGGCCAGTCCTCTTCTGGCTGTGCCGGGTAGAGAGGAACCAGGCTATGAGGGGTGGCCAGTCCTCTTCTGGCTGTGCCGGGTAGAGAGGAACCAGGCTATGAGGGGTGGCCAGTCCTCTTCTGGCTGTGCTGGGTAGAGAGGAACCAGGCTGTGAGGGGTGACCAGTCCTCTTCTGGCTGTGCCGGGTAGAGAGGAACCAGGCTGTGAGGGGTGGCCAGTCCTCTTCTGGCTGTGCTGGGTAGAGAGGAACCAGGCTGTGAGGGGTGGCCAGTCCTCTTCTGGCTGTGCTGGGTACAGAGGAACCAGGCTGTGAGGGGTGACCAGTCCTCTTCTGGCTGTGCTGGGTAGAGATTATAACAGCGGCTCTGTTTTCAGAGGATTGTGGGTAAATTATCTTTTTTTTTTTTTTTTTATACTTTAAAGCACGTTTCTATATTAGTATCAAATAGTTTGTTAAGTTAATGAATCACGATGAACCGTCGGAACAAATTGACGTTCGATGATGAAACCACCTTTCGTCCGATCATGCAGCTTCTTCTCCAGTTAGTGGAAAGAGCACTGCGTTTAACAATTCCTGCTGAAGTGGATAAAAAAAAAAAAGTAAAGTAATGAAATACATAAAGCCATATTTAACACGAGGACGTGATCAGTGAAAGTAACAAAACAAAACGCAAAACAGAAATTATAAAATATACACACCACAAATTCCAATTGGCTAAAACTCTTTAACATCATCCTCAGCTCTGTCATCTTCCCCAATATTTGGAACCAAGGACTGATCAACCCAATCCACAAATGTGGAGACAAATTTGACCCCAATAACTACCGTGGGATATGCGTCAACAGCAATCTTGGGAAAATCCTCTGCATTGTCATTAACAGCAGACTTGTACATTTCCTCAGTGAAAACAATGTACTGAGCAAATGTCAAATTGGCTTTTTACCAAGTTACCGTACGACAGACCACGTATTCACCCTGCACACCCTAATTGACAACCAAACAAACCAAAACAAAGGCAAAGTCTTCTCATGCTTGGTTGATAAAAAAAAAGACTTCAATTCAATTTGGCATGAGGGTCTGCAATACAAATGGATGGAAAGTGGTAGGCATTAGCCTACATTATATCAACTGTCCCGCAGGCGACCCACCGATCCTGAAAAAAGCTTTCAGGGGGATTTGGAACAAACTCCCTCACGACGCCAGGTCAGCGGAGTCAATCTCCACCTTCCAGAGACACCTGAAACCCCACCTCTTTAAGGAATACCTAGGATAGGATAAAGTAATCCTTCTAACCCCCCCCCCCCCTTAAAAGAGTTAGATGCACTATTGTAAAGTGGTTGTTCCACTGGATATCATAAGGTGAATGCACCAATTTGTAAGTCACTCTGGATAAGAGCGTCTGCTAAATGACTTAAATGTAAATGTAAATGTTTACTATACAATTGAAGATATGGCCAACAGTATCGACTGCTATTGTCCTCAGCCATTTGTGTAGCTAATGGTATTTTGTATGAAAAGTGTAGTAAGTATGAAGAGACTCATAGATGAAGCAATAATCAGATATAATGAAGTCTTGTTAATTAGACATAATGGTTAATTAAATACCTGTTTTGGGTGCAGGCTGATGACATGAAGGGAGAGTCTCTCTCCTTAGAGGTTAAAGAGACTAGAGACCTGAGAGTTGCTGGTTTGAATCCCAGGTCTGGTGGGTGAATCATGTTAAAGGAAATGACAATGTAGGAGGGTAGCAGAATCTCAGGTGCTAGCTTCTGCCATTGTGCCCCTTGATCAAGGCACTGAAGGGTAACACACACAGTCTCGATCATCTTTTCTCTTCTCCTGCTGTTCCAGAGTGTCGTGTGATGAAGTCAGTGGTCTTTGGTAAAATGTCCGCCCCTGTGACCAGTCGTGGTTCTCCGCGCTCCATGGGCCTGTCTAGAGGCAGCAAGTCCCCCGCAGGCTCCGGTAAGACTGGAACACACACACAATATGGGTTTGGTTTAGAGGAAGTTGGGGAAGAGATGAGGGATTGAAATATGGGCTTGGTTTAGAGGAAGTTGGGGAAGAGATGAGGGATTGAAATATGGGCTTGGTTTAGGGGAAGTTGGAGGAGAGGTGAGGGATTGAAATATGGGTTTGGTTTAGGGGAAGTTGGGGGAGAGGTGAGGGATTGAAATATGGGCTTGGTTTAGAGCAAGTTGGAGGAGAGGTGAGGGATTGAAATATGGGCTTGGTTTAGAGGAAGTTGGAGGAGAGGTGAGGGATTGAAATATGGGCTTGGTTTAGAGGAAGTTGGAGGAGAGGTGAGGGATTGAAATATGGGCTTGGTTTAGAGGAAGTTGGAGGAGAGGTGAGGGATTGAAATATGGGCTTGGTTTAGAGGAAGTTGGAGGAGAGGTGAGGGATTGAAATATGGGCTTGGTTTAGAGGAAGTTGGAGGAGAGGTGAGGGATTGAAATATGGGCTTGGTTTAGAGGAAGTTGGAGGAGAGGTGAGGGATTGAAATATGGGCTTGGTTTAGAGGAAGTTGGGGAAGAGATGAGGGATTGAAATATGGGCTTGGTTTAGGGGAAGTTGGAGGAGAGGTGAGGGATTGAAATATGGGCTTGGTTTAGAGGAAGTTGGGGGAGAGGTGAGGGATTGAAATATGGGCTTGGTTTAGGGGAAGTTGGAGGAGAGGTGAGGGATTGAAATATGGGCTTGGTTTAGAGGAAGTTGGGGAAGAGATGAGGGATTGAAATATGGGCTTGGTTTAGGGGAAGTTGGAGGAGAGGTGAGGGATTGAAATATGGGTTTGGTTTAGGGGAAGTTGGGGGAGAGGTGAGGGATTGAAATATGGGCTTGGTTTAGAGCAAGTTGGAGGAGAGGTGAGGGATTGAAATATGGGCTTGGTTTAGAGGAAGTTGGAGGAGAGGTGAGGGATTGAAATATGGGCTTGGTTTAGAGGAAGTTGGAGGAGAGGTGAGGGATTGAAATATGGGCTTGGTTTAGAGGAAGTTGGAGGAGAGGTGAGGGATTGAAATATGGGCTTGGTTTAGAGGAAGTTGGAGGAGAGGTGAGGGATTGAAATATGGGCTTGGTTTAGAGGAAGTTGGAGGAGAGGTGAGGGATTGAAATATGGGCTTGGTTTAGAGGAAGTTGGAGGAGAGGTGAGGGATTGAAATATGGGCTTGGTTTAGAGGAAGTTGGAGGAGAGGTGAGGGATTGAAATATGGGCTTGGTTTAGAGGAAGTTGGGGGAGAGGTGAGGGATTGAAATATGGGCTTGGTTTAGGGGAAGTTGGAGGAGAGGTGAGGGATTGAAATATGGGCTTGGTTTAGAGGAAGTTGGAGGAGAGGTGAGGGATTGAAATATGGGCTTGGTTTAGAGGAAGTTGGAGGAGAGGTGAGGGATTGAAATATGGGCTTGGTTTAGAGGAAGTTGGAGGAGAGGTGAGGGATTGAAATATGGGCTTGGTTTAGAGGAAGTTGGAGGAGAGGTGAGGGATTGAAATATGGGCTTGGTTTAGAGGAA
The DNA here is from genome assembly GCF_045679555.1 of Salvelinus alpinus. Classification (NCBI taxonomy): domain Eukaryota; kingdom Metazoa; phylum Chordata; class Actinopteri; order Salmoniformes; family Salmonidae; genus Salvelinus; species Salvelinus alpinus. Next base: position 54,928,931 of record NC_092098.1, read on the forward strand.
GTTGGAGGAGAGGTGAGGGATTGAAATATGGGCTTGGTTTAGAGGAAGTTGGAGGAGAGGTGGGAGATTGAAATATGGGCTTGGTTTAGGGGAAGTTGGAGGAGAGGTGAGGGATTGAAATATGGGCTTGGTTTAGGGGAAGTTGGAGGAGAGGTGAGGGATTGAAATATGGGCTTGGTTTAGGGGAAGTTGGAGGAGAGGTGAGGGATTGAAATATGGGCTTGGTTTAGAGGAAGTTGGAGGAGAGGTGAGGGATTGAAATATGGGCTTGGTTTAGAGGAAGTTGGAGGAGAGGTGAGGGATTGAAATATGGGCTTGGTTTAGAGGAAGTTGGAGGAGAGGTGAGGGATTGAAATATGGGCTTGGTTTAGAGGAAGTTGGAGGAGAGGTGGGAGATTGAAATATGGGCTTGGTTTAGAGGAAGTTGGAGGAGAGGTGAGGGATTGAAATATGGGCTTGGTTTAGAGGAAGTTGGAGGAGAGGTGGGAGATTGAAATATGGGCTTGGTTTAGGGGAAGTTGGAGGAGAGGTGAGGGATTGAAATATGGGCTTGGTTTAGAGGAAGTTGGAGGAGAGGTGGGGGATTGAAATATGGGCTTGGTTTAGAGGAAGTTGGAGGAGAGGTGAGGGATTGAAATATGGGCTTGGTTTAGAGGAAGTTGGAGGAGAGGTGAGGGATTGAAATATGGGCTTGGTTTAGAGGAAGTTGGAGGAGAGGTGAGGGATTGAAATATGGGCTTGGTTTAGAGGAAGTTGGAGGAGAGGTGAGGGATTGAAATATGGGCTTGGTTTAGAGGAAGTTGGAGGAGAGGTGAGGGATTGAAATATGGGCTTGGTTTAGAGGAAGTTGGAGGAGAGGTGAGGGATTGAAATATGGGCTTGGTTTAGAGGAAGTTGGAGGAGAGGTGAGGGATTGAAATATGGGCTTGGTTTAGAGGAAGTTGGAGGAGAGGTGAGGGATTGAAATATGGGCTTGGTTTAGAGGAAGTTGGAGGAGAGGTGGGAGATTGAAATATGGGCTTGGTTTAGGGGAAGTTGGAGGAGAGGTGAGGGATTGAAATATGGGCTTGGTTTAGGGGAAGTTGGAGGAGAGGTGAGGGATTGAAATATGGGCTTGGTTTAGGGGAAGTTGGAGGAGAGGTGAGGGATTGAAATATGGGCTTGGTTTAGAGGAAGTTGGAGGAGAGGTGAGGGATTGAAATATGGGCTTGGTTTAGAGGAAGTTGGAGGAGAGGTGAGGGATTGAAATATGGGCTTGGTTTAGAGGAAGTTGGAGGAGAGGTGAGGGATTGAAATATGGGCTTGGTTTAGAGGAAGTTGGAGGAGAGGTGGGAGATTGAAATATGGGCTTGGTTTAGAGGAAGTTGGAGGAGAGGTGAGGGATTGAAATATGGGCTTGGTTTAGAGGAAGTTGGAGGAGAGGTGGGAGATTGAAATATGGGCTTGGTTTAGGGGAAGTTGGAGGAGAGGTGAGGGATTGAAATATGGGCTTGGTTTAGAGGAAGTTGGAGGAGAGGTGGGGGATTGAAATATGGGCTTGGTTTAGAGGAAGTTGGAGGAGAGGTGAGGGATTGAAATATGGGCTTGGTTTAGAGGAAGTTGGAGGAGAGGTGAGGGATTGAAATATGGGCTTGGTTTAGAGGAAGTTGGAGGAGAGGTGAGGGATTGAAATATGGGCTTGGTTTAGAGGAAGTTGGAGGAGAGGTGAGGGATTGAAATATGGGCTTGGTTTAGAGGAAGTTGGAGGAGAGGTGAGGGATTGAAATATGGGCTTGGTTTAGAGGAAGTTGGAGGAGAGGTGAGGGATTGAAATATGGGCTTGGTTTAGAGGAAGTTGGAGGAGAGGTGGGAGATTGAAATATGGGCTTGGTTTAGGGGAAGTTGGAGGAGAGGTGAGGGATTGAAATATGGGCTTGGTTTAGGGGAAGTTGGAGGAGAGGTGAGGGATTGAAATATGGGCTTGGTTTAGGGGAAGTTGGAGGAGAGGTGAGGGATTGAAATATGGGCTTGGTTTAGAGGAAGTTGGAGGAGAGGTGAGGGATTGAAATATGGGCTTGGTTTAGAGGAAGTTGGAGGAGAGGTGAGGGATTGAAATATGGGCTTGGTTTAGAGGAAGTTGGAGGAGAGGTGAGGGATTGAAATATGGGCTTGGTTTAGAGGAAGTTGGAGGAGAGGTGAGGGATTGAAATATGGGCTTGGTTTAGAGGAAGTTGGAGGAGAGGTGAGGGATTGAAATATGGGCTTGGTTTAGAGGAAGTTGGAGGAGAGGTGGGAGATTGAAATATGGGCTTGGTTTAGAGGAAGTTGGAGGAGAGGTGAGGGATTGAAATATGGGCTTGGTTTAGAGGAAGTTGGAGGAGAGGTGAGGGATTGAAATATGGGCTTGGTTTAGAGGAAGTTGGAGGAGAGGTGGGAGATTGAAATATGGGCTTGGTTTAGGGGAAGTTGGAGGAGAGGTGAGGGATTGAAATATGGGCTTGGTTTAGGGGAAGTTGGAGGAGAGGTGAGGGATTGAAATATGGGCTTGGTTTAGGGGAAGTTGGAGGAGAGGTGAGGGATTGAAATATGGGCTTGGTTTAGAGGAAGTTGGAGGAGAGGTGAGGGATTGAAATATGGGCTTGGTTTAGAGGAAGTTGGAGGAGAGGTGAGGGATTGAAATATGGGCTTGGTTTAGAGGAAGTTGGAGGAGAGGTGAGGGATTGAAATATGGGCTTGGTTTAGAGGAAGTTGGAGGAGAGGTGGGAGATTGAAATATGGGCTTGGTTTAGAGGAAGTTGGAGGAGAGGTGAGGGATTGAAATATGGGCTTGGTTTAGAGGAAGTTGGAGGAGAGGTGGGAGATTGAAATATGGGCTTGGTTTAGGGGAAGTTGGAGGAGAGGTGAGGGATTGAAATATGGGCTTGGTTTAGAGGAAGTTGGAGGAGAGGTGGGGGATTGAAATATGGGCTTGGTTTAGAGGAAGTTGGAGGAGAGGTGAGGGATTGAAATATGGGCTTGGTTTAGAGGAAGTTGGAGGAGAGGTGAGGGATTGAAATATGGGCTTGGTTTAGAGGAAGTTGGAGGAGAGGTGAGGGATTGAAATATGGGCTTGGTTTAGAGGAAGTTGGAGGAGAGGTGAGGGATTGAAATATGGGCTTGGTTTAGAGGAAGTTGGAGGAGAGGTGAGGGATTGAAATATGGGCTTGGTTTAGAGGAAGTTGGAGGAGAGGTGAGGGATTGAAATATGGGCTTGGTTTAGAGGAAGTTGGAGGAGAGGTGAGGGATTGAAATATGGGCTTGGTTTAGAGGAAGTTGGAGGAGAGGTGAGGGATTGAAATATGGGCTTGGTTTAGAGGAAGTTGGAGGAGAGGTGGGAGATTGAAATATGGGCTTGGTTTAGGGGAAGTTGGAGGAGAGGTGAGGGATTGAAATATGGGCTTGGTTTAGGGGAAGTTGGAGGAGAGGTGAGGGATTGAAATATGGGCTTGGTTTAGGGGAAGTTGGAGGAGAGGTGAGGGATTGAAATATGGGCTTGGTTTAGAGGAAGTTGGAGGAGAGGTGAGGGATTGAAATATGGGCTTGGTTTAGAGGAAGTTGGAGGAGAGGTGAGGGATTGAAATATGGGCTTGGTTTAGAGGAAGTTGGAGGAGAGGTGAGGGATTGAAATATGGGCTTGGTTTAGAGGAAGTTGGAGGAGAGGTGGGAGATTGAAATATGGGCTTGGTTTAGAGGAAGTTGGAGGAGAGGTGAGGGATTGAAATATGGGCTTGGTTTAGAGGAAGTTGGAGGAGAGGTGGGAGATTGAAATATGGGCTTGGTTTAGGGGAAGTTGGAGGAGAGGTGAGGGATTGAAATATGGGCTTGGTTTAGAGGAAGTTGGAGGAGAGGTGGGGGATTGAAATATGGGCTTGGTTTAGAGGAAGTTGGAGGAGAGGTGAGGGATTGAAATATGGGCTTGGTTTAGAGGAAGTTGGAGGAGAGGTGAGGGATTGAAATATGGGCTTGGTTTAGAGGAAGTTGGAGGAGAGGTGAGGGATTGAAATATGGGCTTGGTTTAGAGGAAGTTGGAGGAGAGGTGAGGGATTGAAATATGGGCTTGGTTTAGAGGAAGTTGGAGGAGAGGTGAGGGATTGAAATATGGGCTTGGTTTAGAGGAAGTTGGAGGAGAGGTGAGGGATTGAAATATGGGCTTGGTTTAGAGGAAGTTGGAGGAGAGGTGGGAGATTGAAATATGGGCTTGGTTTAGGGGAAGTTGGAGGAGAGGTGAGGGATTGAAATATGGGCTTGGTTTAGGGGAAGTTGGAGGAGAGGTGAGGGATTGAAATATGGGCTTGGTTTAGGGGAAGTTGGAGGAGAGGTGAGGGATTGAAATATGGGCTTGGTTTAGAGGAAGTTGGAGGAGAGGTGAGGGATTGAAATATGGGCTTGGTTTAGAGGAAGTTGGAGGAGAGGTGAGGGATTGAAATATGGGCTTGGTTTAGAGGAAGTTGGAGGAGAGGTGAGGGATTGAAATATGGGCTTGGTTTAGAGGAAGTTGGAGGAGAGGTGAGGGATTGAAATATGGGCTTGGTTTAGAGGAAGTTGGAGGAGAGGTGAGGGATTGAAATATGGGCTTGGTTTAGAGGAAGTTGGAGGAGAGGTGGGAGATTGAAATATGGGCTTGGTTTAGAGGAAGTTGGAGGAGAGGTGAGGGATTGAAATATGGGCTTGGTTTAGAGGAAGTTGGAGGAGAGGTGAGGGATTGAAATATGGGCTTGGTTTAGAGGAAGTTGGAGGAGAGGTGAGGGATTGAAATATGGGCTTGGTTTAGGGGAAGTTGGAGGAGAGGTGAGGGATTGAAATATGGGCTTGGTTTAGGGGAAGTTGGAGGAGAGGTGAGGGATTGAAATATGGGCTTGGTTTAGAGGAAGTTGGAGGAGAGGTGAGGGATTGAAATATGGGCTTGGTTTAGAGGAAGTTGGAGGAGAGGTGAGGGATTGAAATATGGGCTTGGTTTAGGGGAAGTTGGAGGAGAGGTGAGGGATTGAAATATGGGCTTGGTTTAGAGGAAGTTGGAGGAGAGGTGAGGGATTGAAATGTGGGCTTGGTTTAGGGGAAGTTGGAGGAGAGGTGAGGGATTGAAATATGGGCTTGGTTTAGAGGAAGTTGGAGGAGAGGTGAGGGATTGAAATATGGGCTTGGTTTAGAGGAAGTTGGAGGAGAGGTGAGGGATTGAAATATGGGCTTGGTTTAGGGGAAGTTGGAGGAGAGGTGAGGGATTGAAATATGGGCTTGGTTTAGAGGAAGTTGGAGGAGAGGTGAGGGATTGAAATATGGGCTTGGTTTAGAGGAAGTTGGAGGAGAGGTGAGGGATTGAAATATGGGCTTGGTTTAGAGGAAGTTGGAGGAGAGGTGAGGGATTGAAATATGGGTTTGGTTTAGAGGAAGTTGGAGGAGAGGTGAGGGATTGAAATATGGGCTTGGTTTAGAGGAAGTTGGAGGAGAGGTGAGGGATTGAAATATGGGCTTGGTTTAGGGGAAGTTGGAGGAGAGGTGAGGGATTGAAATATGGGCTTGGTTTAGAGGAAGTTGGAGGAGAGGTGAGGGATTGAAATATGGGCTTGGTTTAGGGGAAGTTGGAGGAGAGGTGAGGGATTGAAATATGGGCTTGGTTTAGGGGAAGTTGGAGGAGAGGAGGGATTGAAATATGGGCTTGGTTTAGAGGAAGTTGGAGGAGAGGTGAGGGATTGAAATATGGGCTTGGTTTAGAGGAAGTTGGAGGAGAGGTGAGGGATTGAAATATGGGCTTGGTTTAGAGGAAGTTGGAGGAGAGGTGAGGGATTGAAATATGGGCTTGGTTTAGAGGAAGTTGGAGGAGAGGTGAGGGATTGAAATATGGGCTTGGTTTAGAGGAAGTTGGAGGAGAGGTGAGGGATTGAAATATGGGCTTGGTTTAGAGGAAGTTGGAGGAGAGGTGAGGGATTGAAATATGGGCTTGGTTTAGAGGAAGTTGGAGGAGAGGTGAGGGATTGAAATATGGGCTTGGTTTAGAGGAAGTTGGAGGAGAGGTGAGGGATTGAAATATGGGCTTGGTTTAGAGGAAGTTGGAGGAGAGGTGAGGGATTGAAATATGGGCTTGGTTTAGAGGAAGTTGGAGGAGAGGTGAGGGATTGAAATATGGGCTTGGTTTAGAGGAAGTTGGAGGAGAGGTGAGGGATTGAAATATGGGCTTGGTTTAGAGGAAGTTGGAGGAGAGGTGAGGGATTGAAATATGGGCTTGGTTTAGAGGAAGTTGGAGGAGAGGTGAGGGATTGAAATATGGGCTTGGTTTAGAGGAAGTTGGAGGAGAGGTGAGGGATTGAAATATGGGCTTGGTTTAGAGGAAGTTGGGGGAGAGGTGAGGGATTGAAATATGGGCTTGGTTTAGGGGAAGTTGGAGGAGAGGTGAGGGATTGAAATATGGGCTTGGTTTAGAGGAAGTTGGAGGAGAGGTGAGGGATTGAAATATGGGCTTGGTTTAGAGGAAGTTGGAGGAGAGGTGAGGGATTGAAATATGGGCTTGGTTTAGAGGAAGTTGGAGGAGAGGTGAGGGATTGAAATATGGGCTTGGTTTAGAGGAAGTTGGAGGAGAGGTGAGGGATTGAAATATGGGCTTGGTTTAGAGGAAGTTGGAGGAGAGGTGAGGGATTGAAATATGGGCTTGGTTTAGAGGAAGTTGGAGGAGAGGTGGGAGATTGAAATATGGGCTTGGTTTAGGGGAAGTTGGAGGAGAGGTGAGGGATTGAAATATGGGCTTGGTTTAGGGGAAGTTGGAGGAGAGTTGAGGGATTGAAATATGGGCTTGGTTTAGGGGAAGTTGGAGGAGAGGTGAGGGATTGAAATATGGGCTTGGTTTAGAGGAAGTTGGAGGAGAGGTGAGGGATTGAAATATGGGCTTGGTTTAGAGGAAGTTGGAGGAGAGGTGAGGGATTGAAATATGGGCTTGGTTTAGAGGAAGTTGGAGGAGAGGTGAGGGATTGAAATATGGGCTTGGTTTAGAGGAAGTTGGAGGAGAGGTGGGAGATTGAAATATGGGCTTGGTTTAGAGGAAGTTGGAGGAGAGGTGAGGGATTGAAATATGGGCTTGGTTTAGAGGAAGTTGGAGGAGAGGTGAGGGATTGAAATATGGGCTTGGTTTAGAGGAAGTTGGAGTAGAGGTGAGGGATTGAAATATGGGTTTGGTTTAGAGGAAGTTGGAGGAGAGGTGAGGGATTGAAATATGGGCTTGGTTTAGAGGAAGTTGGAGGAGAGGTGAGGGATTGAAATATGGGCTTGGTTTAGGGGAAGTTGGAGGAGAGGTGAGGGATTGAAATATGGGCTTGGTTTAGAGGAAGTTGGAGGAGAGGTGAGGGATTGAAATATGGGCTTGGTTTAGGGGAAGTTGGAGGAGAGGTGAGGGATTGAAATATGGGCTTGGTTTAGGGGAAGTTGGAGGAGAGGTGAGGGATTGAAATATGGGCTTGGTTTAGAGGAAGTTGGAGGAGAGGTGAGGGATTGAAATATGGGCTTGGTTTAGAGGAAGTTGGAGGAGAGGTGAGGGATTGAAATATGGGCTTGGTTTAGAGGAAGTTGGAGGAGAGGTGAGGGATTGAAATATGGGCTTGGTTTAGAGGAAGTTGGAGGAGAGGTGGGAGATTGAAATATGGGCTTGGTTTAGGGGAAGTTGGAGGAGAGGTGAGGGATTGAAATATGGGCTTGGTTTAGGGGAAGTTGGAGGAGAGGTGAGGGATTGAAATATGGGCTTGGTTTAGGGGAAGTTGGAGGAGAGGTGAGGGATTGAAATATGGGCTTGGTTTAGAGGAAGTTGGAGGAGAGGTGAGGGATTGAAATATGGGCTTGGTTTAGAGGAAGTTGGAGGAGAGGTGAGGGATTGAAATATGGGCTTGGTTTAGAGGAAGTTGGAGGAGAGGTGAGGGATTGAAATATGGGCTTGGTTTAGAGGAAGTTGGAGGAGAGGTGAGGGATTGAAATATGGGCTTGGTTTAGAGGAAGTTGGAGGAGAGGTGAGGGATTGAAATATGGGCTTGGTTTAGAGGAAGTTGGAGGAGAGGTGGGAGATTGAAATATGGGCTTGGTTTAGAGGAAGTTGGAGGAGAGGTGAGGGATTGAAATATGGGCTTGGTTTAGAGGAAGTTGGAGGAGAGGTGAGGGATTGAAATATGGGCTTGGTTTAGAGGAAGTTGGAGGAGAGGTGAGGGATTGAAATATGGGCTTGGTTTAGAGGAAGTTGGAGGAGAGGTGAGGGATTGAAATATGGGCTTGGTTTAGGGGAAGTTGGAGGAGAGGTGAGGGATTGAAATATGGGCTTGGTTTAGAGGAAGTTGGAGGAGAGGTGAGGGATTGAAATATGGGCTTGGTTTAGGGGAAGTTGGAGGAGAGGTGAGGGATTGAAATATGGGCTTGGTTTAGAGGAAGTTGGAGGAGAGGTGAGGGATTGAAATATGGGCTTGGTTTAGAGGAAGTTGGAGGAGAGGTGAGGGATTGAAATATGGGCTTGGTTTAGGGGAAGTTGGAGGAGAGGTGAGGGATTGAAATATGGGCTTGGTTTAGAGGAAGTTGGAGGAGAGGTGAGGGATTGAAATATGGGCTTGGTTTAGAGGAAGTTGGAGGAGAGGTGAGGGATTGAAATATGGGCTTGGTTTAGAGGAAGTTGGAGGAGAGGTGAGGGATTGAAATATGGGTTTGGTTTAGAGGAAGTTGGAGGAGAGGTGAGGGATTGAAATATGGGCTTGGTTTAGAGGAAGTTGGAGGAGAGGTGAGGGATTGAAATATGGGCTTGGTTTAGGGGAAGTTGGAGGAGAGGTGAGGGATTGAAATATGGGCTTGGTTTAGAGGAAGTTGGAGGAGAGGTGAGGGATTGAAATATGGGCTTGGTTTAGGGGAAGTTGGAGGAGAGGTGAGGGATTGAAATATGGGCTTGGTTTAGGGGAAGTTGGAGGAGAGGTGAGGGATTGAAATATGGGCTTGGTTTAGAGGAAGTTGGAGGAGAGGTGAGGGATTGAAATATGGGCTTGGTTTAGAGGAAGTTGGAGGAGAGGTGAGGGATTGAAATATGGGCTTGGTTTAGAGGAAGTTGGAGGAGAGGTGAGGGATTGAAATATGGGCTTGGTTTAGAGGAAGTTGGAGGAGAGGTGAGGGATTGAAATATGGGCTTGGTTTAGAGGAAGTTGGAGGAGAGGTGAGGGATTGAAATATGGGCTTGGTTTAGAGGAAGTTGGAGGAGAGGTGAGGGATTGAAATATGGGCTTGGTTTAGAGGAAGTTGGAGGAGAGGTGAGGGATTGAAATATGGGCTTGGTTTAGAGGAAGTTGGAGGAGAGGTGAGGGATTGAAATATGGGCTTGGTTTAGAGGAAGTTGGAGGAGAGGTGAGGGATTGAAATATGGGCTTGGTTTAGAGGAAGTTGGAGGAGAGGTGAGGGATTGAAATATGGGCTTGGTTTAGAGGAAGTTGGAGGAGAGGTGAGGGATTGAAATATGGGCTTGGTTTAGAGGAAGTTGGAGGAGAGGTGAGGGATTGAAATATGGGCTTGGTTTAGAGGAAGTTGGAGGAGAGGTGAGGGATTGAAATATGGGCTTGGTTTAGAGGAAGTTGGAGGAGAGGTGAGGGATTGAAATATGGGCTTGGTTTAGAGGAAGTTGGAGGAGAGGTGAGGGATTGAAATATGGGCTTGGTTTAGAGGAAGTTGGAGGAGAGGTGAGGGATTGAAATATGGGCTTGGTTTAGAGGAAGTTGGAGGAGAGGTGAGGGATTGAAATATGGGCTTGGTTTAGAGGAAGTTGGAGGAGAGGTGAGGGATTGAAATATGGGCTTGGTTTAGAGGAAGTTGGAGGAGAGGTGAGGGATTGAAATATGGGCTTGGTTTAGAGGAAGTTGGAGGAGAGGTGAGGGATTGAAATATGGGCTTGGTTTAGAGGAAGTTGGAGGAGAGGTGAGGGATTGAAATATGGGCTTGGTTTAGAGGAAGTTGGAGGAGAGGTGAGGGATTGAAATATGGGCTTGGTTTAGAGGAAGTTGGAGGAGAGGTGAGGGATTGAAATATGGGCTTGGTTTAGAGGAAGTTGGAGGAGAGGTGAGGGATTGAAATATGGGCTTGGTTTAGAGGAAGTTGGAGGAGAGGTGAGGGATTGAAATATGGGCTTGGTTTAGAGGAAGTTGGAGGAGAGGTGAGGGATTGAAATATGGGCTTGGTTTAGAGGAAGTTGGAGGAGAGGTGAGGGATTGAAATATGGGCTTGGTTTAGGGGAAGTTGGAGGAGAGGTGAGGGATTGAAATATGGGCTTGGTTTGGAGGAAGTTGGAGGAGAGGTGAGGGATTGAAATATGGGCTTGGTTTAGAGGAAGTTGGAGGAGAGGTGAGGGATTGAAATATGGGCTTGGTTTAGAGGAAGTTGGGGGAGAGGTGAGGGATTGAAATATGGGCTTGGTTTAGAGGAAGTTGGAGGAGAGGTGAGGGATTGAAATATGGGTTTGGTTTAGGGGAAGTTGGAGGAGAGGTGAGGGATTGAAATATGGGCTTGGTTTAGAGGAAGTTGGAGGAGAGGTGAGGGATTGAAATATGGGCTTGGTTTAGAGGAAGTTGGAGGAGAGGTGAGGGATTGAAATATGGGCTTGGTTTAGGGGAAGTTGGAGGAGAGGTGAGGGATTGAAATATGGGCTTGGTTTAGAGGAAGTTGGAGGAGAGGTGAGGGATTGAAATATGGGCTTGGTTTAGGGGAAGTTGGAGGAGAGGTGAGGGATTGAAATATGGGCTTGGTTTAGAGGAAGTTGGAGGAGAGGTGAGGGATTGAAATATGGGCTTGGTTTAGAGGAAGTTGGAGGAGAGGTGAGGGATTGAAATATGGGCTTGGTTTAGAGGAAGTTGGAGGAGAGGTGAGGGATTGAAATATGGGCTTGGTTTAGAGGAAGTTGGAGGAGAGGTGAGGGATTGAAATATGGGCTTGGTTTAGAGGAAGTTGGGGGAGAGGTGAGGGATTGAAATATGGGCTTGGTTTAGGGGAAGTTGGAGGAGAGGTGAGGGATTGAAATATGGGCTTGGTTTAGAGGAAGTTGGAGGAGAGGTGAGGGATTGAAATATGGGCTTGGTTTAGAGGAAGTTGGAGGAGAGGTGAGGGATTGAAATATGGGCTTGGTTTAGAGGAAGTTGGAGGAGAGGTGAGGGATTGAAATATGGGCTTGGTTTAGAGGAAGTTGGAGGGGAGGTGAGGGATTGAAATATGGGCTTGGTTTAGAGGAAGTTGGAGGAGAGGTGAGGGATTGAAATATGGGCTTGGTTTAGAGGAAGTTGGAGGAGAGGTGGGAGATTGAAATATGGGCTTGGTTTAGGGGAAGTTGGAGGAGAGGTGAGGGATTGAAATATGGGCTTGGTTTAGGGGAAGTTGGAGGAGAGGTGAGGGATTGAAATATGGGCTTGGTTTAGAGGAAGTTGGAGGAGAGGTGAGGGATTGAAATATGGGCTTGGTTTAGAGGAAGTTGGAGGAGAGGTGAGGGATTGAAATATGGGCTTGGTTTAGAGGAAGTTGGAGGAGAGGTGGGAGATTGAAATATGGGCTTGGTTTAGAGGAAGTTGGAGGAGAGGTGAGGGATTGAAATATGGGCTTGGTTTAGAGGAAGTTGGAGGAGAGGTGAGGGATTGAAATATGGGCTTGGTTTAGAGGAAGTTGGAGGAGAGGTGAGGGATTGAAATATGGGTTTGGTTTAGAGGAAGTTGGAGGAGAGGTGAGGGATTGAAATATGGGCTTGGTTTAGAGGAAGTTGGAGGAGAGGTGAGGGATTGAAATATGGGCTTGGTTTAGGGGAAGTTGGAGGAGAGGTGAGGGATTGAAATATGGGCTTGGTTTAGAGGAAGTTGGAGGAGAGGTGAGGGATTGAAATATGGGCTTGGTTTAGGGGAAGTTGGAGGAGAGGTGAGGGATTGAAATATGGGCTTGGTTTAGGGGAAGTTGGAGGAGAGGTGAGGGATTGAAATATGGGCTTGGTTTAGAGGAAGTTGGAGGAGAGGTGAGGGATTGAAATATGGGCTTGGTTTAGAGGAAGTTGGAGGAGAGGTGAGGGATTGAAATATGGGCTTGGTTTAGAGGAAGTTGGAGGAGAGGTGAGGGATTGAAATATGGGCTTGGTTTAGAGGAAGTTGGAGGAGAGGTGGGAGATTGAAATATGGGCTTGGTTTAGGGGAAGTTGGAGGAGAGGTGAGGGATTGAAATATGGGCTTGGTTTAGGGGAAGTTGGAGGAGAGGTGAGGGATTGAAATATGGGCTTGGTTTAGGGGAAGTTGGAGGAGAGGTGAGGGATTGAAATATGGGCTTGGTTTAGAGGAAGTTGGAGGAGAGGTGAGGGATTGAAATATGGGCTTGGTTTAGAGGAAGTTGGAGGAGAGGTGAGGGATTGAAATATGGGCTTGGTTTAGAGGAAGTTGGAGGAGAGGTGAGGGATTGAAATATGGGCTTGGTTTAGAGGAAGTTGGAGGAGAGGTGAGGGATTGAAATATGGGCTTGGTTTAGAGGAAGTTGGAGGAGAGGTGAGGGATTGAAATATGGGCTTGGTTTAGAGGAAGTTGGAGGAGAGGTGAGGGATTGAAATATGGGCTTGGTTTAGAGGAAGTTGGAGGAGAGGTGAGGGATTGAAATATGGGCTTGGTTTAGAGGAAGTTGGAGGAGAGGTGAGGGATTGAAATATGGGCTTGGTTTAGGGGAAGTTGGAGGAGAGGTGAGGGATTGAAATATGGGCTTGGTTTAGGGGAAGTTGGAGGAGAGGTGAGGGATTGAAATATGGGCTTGGTTTAGAGGAAGTTGGAGGAGAGGTGAGGGATTGAAATATGGGCTTGGTTTAGAGGAAGTTGGAGGAGAGGTGAGGGATTGAAATATGGGCTTGGTTTAGGGGAAGTTGGAGGAGAGGTGAGGGATTGAAATATGGGCTTGGTTTAGAGGAAGTTGGAGGAGAGGTGAGGGATTGAAATATGGGCTTGGTTTAGGGGAAGTTGGAGGAGAGGTGAGGGATTGAAATATGGGCTTGGTTTAGAGGAAGTTGGAGGAGAGGTGAGGGATTGAAATATGGGCTTGGTTTAGAGGAAGTTGGAGGAGAGGTGAGGGATTGAAATATGGGCTTGGTTTAGGGGAAGTTGGAGGAGAGGTGAGGGATTGAAATATGGGCTTGGTTTAGAGGAAGTTGGAGGAGAGGTGAGGGATTGAAATATGGGCTTGGTTTAGAGGAAGTTGGAGGAGAGGTGAGGGATTGAAATATGGGCTTGGTTTAGAGGAAGTTGGAGGAGAGGTGAGGGATTGAAATATGGGTTTGGTTTAGAGGAAGTTGGAGGAGAGGTGAGGGATTGAAATATGGGCTTGGTTTAGAGGAAGTTGGAGGAGAGGTGAGGGATTGAAATATGGGCTTGGTTTAGGGGAAGTTGGAGGAGAGGTGAGGGATTGAAATATGGGCTTGGTTTAGAGGAAGTTGGAGGAGAGGTGAGGGATTGAAATATGGGCTTGGTTTAGAGGAAGTTGGAGGAGAGGTGAGGGATTGAAATATGGGCTTGGTTTAGAGGAAGTTGGAGGAGAGGTGAGGGATTGAAATATGGGCTTGGTTTAGAGGAAGTTGGGGGAGAGGTGAGGGATTGAAATATGGGCTTGACTGTAGTATTTACTGTAGTGTTCTTACAGACATGACTGTAGAATTTACTGTAGAATTTACTGTAGTGTTCTTACAGACATGACTGTAGAATTTACTGTAGTGTTTACTGTAGTGTTCTTACATACATGACTGTAGAATTTACTGTAGTGTTCTTACAGACATGACTGTAGTATTTACTGTAGTATTTACTGTAGTGTTCTTACAGACATGAATGTAGTATTTACTGTAGTATTTATTGTAGTATTTACTGTAGTGTTCTTACAGACATGCATGTAGTATTTACTGTAGTATTTACTGTAGTATTTACTGTAGTGTTCTTACAGACATGACTGTAGTATTTACTGTAGTGTTTACTGTAGTGTTCTTACAGACATGAATGTAGTATTTACTGTAGTATTTATTGTAGTATTTACTGTAGTGTTCTTACAGACATGCATGTAGTATTTACTGTAGTATTTACTGTAGTATTTACTGTAGTATTTACTGTAGTGTTCTTACAGACATGACTGTAGTATTTACTGTAGTGTTTTTACAGCCATGACTGTAGTATTTACTGTAGTATTTACTGTAGTGTTTTTACAGACATGAATGTAGTATTTACTGTAGCGTTTTAACAGACATGCATGTAGTATTTACTGTAGTATTTACTGAAGTGTTCTTACATACATTACTGTAGTATTTACTGTAGTGTTCTTACAGACATGAATGTAGTATTTACTGTAGTATTTACTGTAGTATTTACTGTAGTGTTCTTACAGACATGAATGTAGTATTTACTGTAGCATACTTAACAGACATGCATGTAGTATTTACAGTAGTATTTACAGTAGTATTTACTGTAGTATTTACTGTAGTATTTACTGTAGTGTTTTTACAGACATGAATGTAGTATTTACTGTAGTGTTCTTACATACATGAATGTAGTATTTACTGTAGTATTTACTGTAGTGTTCTTACATACATTACTGTAGTATTTACTGTAGTATTTACTGTAGTATTTACTGTAGTGTTCTTACAGACATGAATGTAGTATTTACTGTAGTATTTACTGTAGTATTTACTGTAGTGATTTTACAGACATGAATGTAGTATTTACTGTAGCGTTTTTTACAGACATGAATGTAGTATTTACTGAAGTGTTCTTACATACATTACTGTAGTATTTACTGTAGTGTTCTTACAGACATGAATGTAGTATTTACTGTAGTATTTACTGTAGTATTTACTGTAGTGTTCTTACAGACATGAATGTAGTATTTACTGTAGCGTTTTAACAGACATGCATGTAGTATTTACAGTAGTATGTACAGTAGTATTTACTGTAGTATTTACTGTAGTGTTTTTACAGACATGAATGTAGTATTTACTGTAGTGTTCTTACATACATGAATGTAGTATTTACTGTAGTATTTACTGTAGTGTTCTTACATACATTACTGTAGTATTTACTGTAGTGTTTTTACAGACATGACTGTAGTATTTACTGTAGTATTTACTGTAGTATTTACTGTAGTGTTCTTACAGACATGAATGTAGTATTTACTGTAGTATTTACTGTAGTATTTACTGTAGTGATTTTACAGACATGAATTTAGTATTTACCTTAGCGTTTTTTACAGACATGAATGTAGTATTTACTGAAGTGTTCTTACATACATTACTGTAGTATTTACTGTAGTGTTCTTACAGACATGAATGTAGTATTTACTGTAGTATTTACTGTAGTATTTACTGTAGTGTTCTTACAGACATGAATGTAGTATTTACTGTAGCGTTTTAACAGACATGCATGTAGTATTTACAGTAGTATTTACTGTAGTATTTACTGTAGTATTTACTGTAGTGTTTTTACATACATTACTGTAGAATTTACTGTAGTGTTTTTACAGACATGACTTTAGTATTTACTGTAGTATTTACTGTAGTGTTTTTACAGACATGACTGTAGTATTTACTGTAGTGTTTTAACAGACATGCATGTAGTATTTACAGTAGTATTTACTGTAGTGTTTTTACAGACATGAATGTAGTATTTACTGTAGTGTTTTAACAGACATGCATGTAGTATTTACTGTTGTGTTTGCTGTAGTATTTACTGTAGTGTTTTTACAGACATGAATGTAGTATTTACTGTAGCGTTTTTTACAGACATGAATGTAGTATTTACTGAAGTGTTCTTACATACATTACTGTAGTATTTACTGTAGTGTTTTTACAGACATGACTGTAGTATTTACTGTAGTGTTTACTGTAGTATTTACTGTACTGTTCTTACAGACATGACTGTAGTATTTACTGTAGTAATTACTGTAGTATTTACTGTAGTGTTCTTACAGACATGACTGTAGTATTTACTGTAGTGTTCTTACAGACATGACTGTAGTATTTACTGTAGTGCTCTTACAGACATGACTGTAGTATTTACTGTAGTATTTACTGTAGTATTTACTGTAGTGTTCTTACAGACATGACTGTAGTATTTATTGTAGTATTTATTGTAGTATTTACTGTAGTGTTCTTATAGACATGACTGAAGTATTTACTGTAGTATTTATGTAGTATTTACTGTAGTGTTCTTACATACATTACTGTAGTATTTACTGTAGTGTTTTTACAGACATGAATGTAGTATTTACTGTAGCATTTACTGTAGTATTTACTGTAGTGTTACCTAGGCAATTAAAACACGCCCTTCTGTGAGCAAGGTGGTACTTATTTAAATTAGGTAAGAGAATAAGACAATACCATTGGTGTATTAAAATGAGAGGCTTTATATTGATTTTAAAAAGGTGTTTAGAACAACGTGGCGGAGGGGGGGAGGCAGCAGAGTTAGGAGATGAGGAAACAGCCATTGGGCCCAGCAGCAGAGGAGCGAGGAGACGAGGAAACAGCCATTGGGCCCAGCAGCAGAGGAGTGAAGAGACGAGGAAACAGCCATTGGGCCCAGCAGCAGAGGAGTGAGGAGACGAGGAAACAGCCATTGGGCCCAGCAGCAGAGGAGCGAGGAGACGAGGAAACAGCCATTGGGCCCAGCAGCAGAGGAGCGAGGAGACGAGGAAACAGCCATTGGGCCCAGCAGCAGAGGAGTGAGGAGACGAGGAAACAGCCATTGGGCCCAGCAGCAGAGGAGCGAGGAGACGAGGAAACAGCCATTGGGCCCAGCAGCAGAGGAGTGAGGAGATGAGGAAACAGCCATTGGGCCCAGCAGCAGAGGAGTGAGGAGACGAGGAAACAGCCATTGGGCCCAGCAGCAGCGGAGCGAGGAGACGAGGAAACAGCCATTGGTCCCAGCAGCAGCGGAGTGAGGAGACGAGGAAACAACCATTGGTCCCAGCAGCAGCGGAGTGAGGAGACGAGGAAACAGCCATTGGTCCCAGCAGCAGAGGAGTGAGGAGACGAGGAAACAGCCATTGGGCCCAGCAGCAGAGGAGCGAGGAGACGAGGAAACAGCCATTGGGCCCAGCAGCAGAGGAGTGAGGAGACGAGGAAACAGCCATTGGGCCCAGCAGCAGAGGAGTGAGGAGACGAGGAAACAGCCATTGGTCCCAGCAGCAGAGGAGTGAGGAGACGAGGAAACAGCCATTGGGCCCAGCAGCAGCGGAGTGAGGAGACGAGGAAACAGCCATTGGTCCCAGCAGCAGAGGAGCGAGGAGACGAGGAAACAGCCATTGGGTCCAGCAGCAGAGGAGCGAGGAGACGAGGAAACAGCCATTGGGTCCAGCAGCAGAGGAGCGAGGAGACGAGGAAACAGCCATTGGGTCCAGCAGCAGAGGAGCGAGGAGAAGAGGAAACAGCCATTGGGTCCAGCAGCAGAGGAGCGAGGAGACAAGGAAACAG
Organism: Salvelinus alpinus; assembly: GCF_045679555.1. Lineage (NCBI taxonomy): Eukaryota > Metazoa > Chordata > Actinopteri > Salmoniformes > Salmonidae > Salvelinus > Salvelinus alpinus. The sequence goes on from NC_092098.1 coordinate 54,946,386, forward strand.
CCATTGGGCCCAGCAGCAGAGGAGCGAGGAGACGAGGAAACAGCCATTGGGTCCAGCAGCAGAGGAGCGAGGAGACGAGGAGACGAGGAAACAGCCATTGGGTCCAGCAGCAGAGGAGCGAGGAGACGAGGAAACAGCCATTGGGTCCAGCAGCAGAGGAGCGAGGAGACGAGGAAACAGCCATTGGGCCCAGCAGCAGAGGAGCGAGGAGACGAGGAAACAGCCATTGGGCCCAGCAGCAGAGGAGCGAGGAGACGAGGAAACAGCCATTGGGCCCAGCAGCAGAGGAGCGAGGAGACGAGGAAACAGCCATTGGGCCCAGCAGCAGAGGAGCGAGGAGACGAGGAAACAGCCATTGGGCCCAGCAGCAGGGGAGCGAGGAGACGAGGAAACAGCCATTGGGTCCAGCAGCAGAGGAGCGAGGAGACGAGGAAACAGCCATTGGGCCCAGCAGCAGAGGAGCGAGGAGACGAGGAAACAGCCATTGGGCCCAGCAGCAGAGGAGCGAGGAGACGAGGAAACAGCCATTGGGCCCAGCAGCAGAGGAGCGAGGAGACGAGGAAACAGCCATTGGGCCCAGCAGCAGAGGAGCGAGGAGACGAGGAAACAGCCATTGGGCCCAGCAGCAGGGGAGCGAGGAGACGAGGAAACAGCCATTTGGTCTACATTGTGAACATGTAGCATCTTTTTCCCAGAATGTCCGGATCTATTTCTGACACTCTGTAACGGTAGTCCTCCTCCTCTTCATCCGAAGAGGAGGAGTAGTGATCGAACCAAGGCGCAGCGTAGTGAAATGACATGATTTATTGAACACGACGGAAAAACAAACTAAACTTGCATAAACAAACAAAAGAAATAAACGATGCAGACAGACCTGAACGACGAACTTACATATAACGTGAAGAACGCAATGAACAGGAACAGACTACATAAAACGAACAAACCGCAAACAGTCCCGTATGGTGCAAACATATACACAGACACAGGAGACAACCACCCACAACGAACACTGTGAAACAACCTACCTAAATATGACTCTCAATTAGAGGAACGCCAAACACCTGCCTCTAATTGAGAGCCATACCAGGCAACCCTTAAACCAACATAGAAACAGACAACATAGAATGCCCACCCAAACTCACGTCCTGACCAACTAACACATACAACAAACTAACAGAAATAGGTCAGGAACGTGACATAACCCCCCCTTAAGGTGCGAACCCCGGGCGCACCAGCAGAAAGTCTAGGGGAGGGTCCGGGTGGGCATCTGACCACGGTGGTGGCTCAGGCTCTGGACGAGGTCCCCAGCCCACCATAGTCAATCCCAGCTTACGTTTACCCCTTATCATGACCACCCTCTTATTTCCCCACCTAATTTAAGGGGCAACACCAAGATAAAGGACAGCTCCGGAATAAGGTAGCTCAGGACAGAGAAATAGCTCAGGACAGAGGGATAGCTCAGGATAGAGAGGTAGCTTAGGATAGAGGGGCAACTCCGGACTGAAGGGCAGCTCCGGACAGAGAGACAGCTCTGGACTGAGGGGCAGTTCTGGATTACTAGCCGCTTCTGGCTGAGGGGCAGCTCATGGCTGACTGACGGCTCTGGACGCTCATGGCAGGCTGACGGCTCTGGACGCTCATGGCAGGCTGACGGCTCTGGACGCTCATGGCTCACTGACGGCTCTGGACGGTCATGGCTCGCTGACGGCTCTGGCAGATCCTGTCTGGCTGGCGGCTCTGGCAGATCCTGTCTGGTTGGCGGCTCTGGCAGATCCTGTCTGGTTGGCGGCTCTGGCAGATCCTGTCTGGTTGGCGGCTCTGGCAGATCCTGTCTGGTTGGCGGCTCTGGCAGATCCTGTCTGGTTGCAGATCCTGTCTGGCAGATCCTGTCTGGTTGTCGGCTCCTGACTGACTAACGGCTCTGACGGCTCGGGACAGACGGGCGGCTCTAATGGCTCGGGACAGACGGATGGCTCAGACGGCGCTGGGGAGACGGATGGCTCAGACGGCACTGGGGAGACGGATGGCTCAGACGGCGCTGGGGAGACGGATGGCTCAGACGGCGCTGAGGAGACGGATGGCTCAGACGGCGCTGAGGAGACGGATGGCTCAGATGGCGCTGCGGAGACGGATGGCTCAGACTGATCCTGTCTAGCGGAAGGCTTTGGCTGCTCCTGTCTGGCGGAAGGCTCTAGCGGCTCCTGTCTGGCGGAAGGCTCTAGCGGCTCCAGTCTGGCGGAAGGCTCTGTAGGCTCATGGCAGACGGGCGGCTGTGCAGGCTCATGGCAGACGGGCGGCTTTGAAGGCTCAATACAGACGGGCAGTTCATGCGGCGCTTGGCAGACGGACAGTTCAGGCGCCATTGGGCAGACGGCAGACTCTGGCCGGCTGAGACGCACTGTAGGCCTGGTACGTGGTGCCGGAACTGGAGGCACCGGACTGGAGACACGCACTTCAAGCCTAGTGCGGGGAGCAGGGACAGGGCACACTGACCTCTCAAAGCGCACTATAGGCCTGGTGCGTGGTACCGGCACTGGTGGTACCGGGCTAAGGGCACGCACCTCAGGGCGAGTGCGGGGAGAAGGAACAGTGTGTACAGGACTCTGGAGACGCACAGGTGGCTTAGTGCGTGGTGCCGGAACTGGAGGCACCGAACTGGATACACGCACCATAGGAACAGTGCGTGGAGGAGGAACAGGGCTCTGGAAACGCACTGGAAGCCTGGTGCGTGGTGTAGGCACTGGTGGTACTGGGCTAGGGCGGGGAGGTAGCGCCGGAAATACCGGACCGTGCAGGCGTACTGGCTCTCTTGAGCATTGAGCCTGCCCAACCTTACCTGGTTGAATGCTCCCGGTCGCCCGACCAGTGCGGGGAGGTGGAATAACCCGCACCGGGCTATGTAGGCGAACCGGGGAAACCATGCCTAAGGCAGGTGCCATGTATGCCGGCCCGAGGAGACGCACTGGAGACCAGACGCGTTGAGCCGGCCTCATGACACCTGGCTCAATGCCCAATCTAGCCCTACCAGTGCGGGGAGGTGGAATAACCCGCACCGGGCTATGCACACGTACAGGAGACACCCTGCGCTCTACTGCGTAACACGGTGTCTGCCCGTACTCCCGCTCTCCACGGTTAGCCTGAGAAGTGGGCGCAGGTCTCCTACCTGCCCTTGGCCCACTACCTCTTAGCCCCCCCCCAAGAAATTTTTGGGTGTTACTCACGGGCTTTTCGGGCTTCCGTGCAAGACGCGTCCCCTCATAACGCCGGTTCCTCTCTCTCTTTTCCTCCGCTCTCCGAACTGCCTCCAGCTGTTCCCATGGACGGTGATTCACTTTAGCCCATGGTCCTTCTCCGTTAAATACTTGCTCCCAACTCCACAAGTCCTGTATACTTTCCCGTTGCTCGACATTACGCTGCTTGGTTCTGGATTGGTGGGTGGTTCTGTAACGGTAGTCCTCCTCCTCTTCATCCGAAGAGGAGGAGTAGTGATCGAACCAAGGCGCAGCGTAGTGAAATGACATGATTTATTGAACACGACGGAAAAACAAACTAAACTTGCATAAACAAACAAAAGAAATAAACGATGCAGACAGACCTGAACGACGAACTTACATATAACGTGAAGAACGCAATGAACAGGAACAGACTACATAAAACGAACAAACCGCAAACAGTCCCGTATGGTGCAAACATATACACAGACACAGGAGACAACCACCCACAACGAACACTGTGAAACAACCTACCTAAATATGACTCTCAATTAGAGGAACGCCAAACACCTGCCTCTAATTGAGAGCCATACCAGGCAACCCTTAAACCAACATAGAAACAGACAACATAGAATGCCCACCCAAACTCACGTCCTGACCAACTAACACATACAACAAACTAACAGAAATAGGTCAGGAACGTGACACACTCACCTATTCTGACCAAATAACTATTCATAAACTTTACTAAAAAATACATGTTGTATAGGAAATGATAGATACACTAGTTCTTAATGCAATCGCCGTGTTAGAATTCTAAAAATAACTTCAGTACGACATCCAGCTTACGCTATGGCGAGAGAGCGCCCAAAATCTGGGCGCAAACTAATAGTAAACAATTTGACAGATATATGATAAATGGGTCCTACTTTTGATGATCTTCCATCAGAATGTTGTACAAGTGGTCCTTTGTCCAGAACAATCGTTGTTTGGTTTTAGAATGGCCTTTTTCCCTCGCGAATTAGCAAGCAAAACTAGCCAAGTGCCGCTAAGCTCATGCTCGTGAACAAACGCAGTGAACGGAACACGCCAAAACTCCCGAAAAAAATGCAATAATCTGATTAAACAATATTGAAAAAACATACTTTACGATGATATTGTCACATTTATCAAATAAAATCAAAGCCGGAGATATTACACGTCTATAGGGAAAGCTTTTCAGAATCCAAAGCTGATGTCCATCCCGCGTCATCCTGAACAGAGGAAATTGGGGTCCTGTCATTCCAAGAGGCCTCTTTTCACCATAGAAATACCTATACACTCCATTTCACCTCTCACAGCCTATTGACATCTAGTGGAAGGCGTATGAAGTGCATGTATAGTCATAAGTCTCAAGCAAAATGATAGGGAGGGCCTGGAACAGAGCCTCGATTTGAGATTTTTCACTTTCTGACAGGAAGTTTGCTGCAAAATGAGTTCTGTTTTACTCACAGATATAATTTAAACGGTTTTAGAAACTTGAGAGTGTTTTCTATCCAATAGTAATAATAATATGCATATTGTACGAGCAAGAATAGAGTACGAGGCCGTTTAAATTGGGCACAATTTTTCCCCAAAGTGAAAATAGCGCCCTCTATCCTCAACAGGTTTTAAGACAAGCGTGCGGTGACTCATCCAGATAAATCAATCAATGTCAGATCTTTGTTATGGAAGTGGATGTTGTAGAAGCCTGTCCTATTGTACTCCCCATCAAAAGCTTGTCTGATAATCAATCAATGTGATTTGGTCTATTAAGGTTAATTGATCTCTGGCTGAAGAGGTAGCTCATTTATTTGTTTGCTCACACAGATCACTAATCAAAAAACATTCAGCATGCAATAATGTAGTCTAAATCAAGTGTGTTGTGTATCTATTGAGTCACATACCTCGGTTGTTTTTCTGTCCTTCCGATCCCACTGAAACGCAAAATCCTGACTCCTGTCTCGCGTGAAAATATCTAACTTTATTCTGTAATCCATAGGTTGCATTATCAAAGCACGTCTCGCACAAAGATAAATAAAACACACTTTTCTAACCTAATCCAATCGGTTGGATTTATAGCACCCGTTACTGAAATGGTTGTTCCAATTTAGATGATTGAGCCTGTCTCAGTATTACATTTTTTTAAACCCTGGCAGTCATTTTGAATGCAGGTGGTTAACAATTCCACTTGTTGGATATTGTAATTCTAGCTGGATTGCAACACATCTCTTCACAAGCCAGCAAAATTTGACTCCCAGGCCGGATGTGGCCTGTAAACCAGGAGTTTCCTAACACCACTGTGTTAGGGTATAACTAGGTCCACCAATAAAAACCTTATAATATTTATATTATCATAAATAATACAATTTTAAAGGCTAAAAAGGCTGGTGGAACTGTCAATAGAGGGTTCTAGGTAGACCCATTTACAGGGGGTTCTATGAAGAACCCTTCAATGAGGGTTCCAGGTAGAACCCTCTGCACCAAAAATGGTTCCCCTATGGGGACAAACTGAAGAACCATGTATGGTTCTACTGACTGACCCTGTAGGTTCTACTGACCGACCCTGTATGGTTCTACTGACCGACCCTGTATGGTTCTACTGACTGACCCTGTAGGTTCTACTGACCGACCCTGTATGGTTCTACTGACCGACCCTGTATGGTTCTACTGACCGACCCTGTATGGTTCTACTTAGCACCTTTTTTTCGAAGAGTACCTGCATTGAAAAACATGGGTTTATATTCCTTCTCTTCCTCCTCCTCCTCATCTCTTTCTCATCCACCCACCTCTCCTCTTCCTCTTTTCCTCCTCCTCTCTTTCTCATCCACCCACCTCTCCTCTTCCTCTTTTCCTCCTCCTCTCTTTCTCATCCACCCACCTCTCCTCCTCCTCCTCATCCCTTTCTCGTCCACCCACCTCTCCTCTCCTCCTCCTCCTCATCCCTTTCTCATCCACCCACCTCTCCTCCTCCTCATCCCTTTCTCATCCACCCACCTCACCTCTTCCTCCTCCTCCTCCCTTTCTCATCCACCCACCTCTCCTCTTCCTCTTTTCCTCCTCCTCTCTTTCTCGTCCACCCACCTCTCCTCCTCCTCCTCCTCCTCATCCCTTTCTCATCCACCCACCTCTCCTCTTCGTCCTCCTCCTCTTCTCTTTCTCATCTACCCACCTCTCCTCCTCCTCATCCCTTTCTCATCCACCCACCTCTCCTCTTCCTCCTCCTCCTCATCCCTTTCTCATCTACCCATCTCTCCTCCTCCTCATCCCTTTCTCATCTACCCACCTCTCCTCCTCCTCCTCATCCCTTTCTCATCTACCCACCTCTCCTCTTCCTCCTCCTCCTCATCCCTTTCTTGTTCACCCAGCTCTCCTCTTCCTCATCCCTTTCTTGTTCACCCAGCTCTCCTCCTCCCCTTCTCATTTCTATGGACGTGGAGGGAGATTGTGTTATTTGTTCTGAGTAATATTACAGTGTTCAAATGTCATATTATATCTATGTACAGTGTTGTAATAATGTGCAAATAGGTAAAGTACAAAAGGGAAAGTAAATAAACATAAATATGGGTTGTATTTACAATGGTGTTTGTTCCTCACTGGTTGCCCTTTTCTTGTGGTAACAGGACACACATCTTGCTGCTGTGATGGCACACTGTGGTATTTCACCCAGTAGATATGGGAGTTTATCAAAATTGGGTTTGTTTTTGAATTCTTTGTGGATTTGTGTAATCTGAGGGAAATATGTGTCTCTAATATGGTCATACATTGGGCAGGAGGTTAGGAAGTGCACCTCATTTCTCTCTCTCTCTCTCTCTCTCTCTCTCTCTCTCTCTCTCTCTCTCTGTCTCTCTCTCTCTCTCTCTCTCTCTCTCTCTCTCTCTCTCTCTCTCTCTCTCTCTGTCTCTCTCTCTCTCTCTCTCTGTCTCTCTCTCTCTCTCTCTCTGTCTCTCTGTCTCTCTGTCTCTCTCACTAGTAAACGGGAATCCAACCAGTCACCTGTCCACTCCTTGCTCGGGGAAATCTCCCAGCCCCTCCCCTTCCAGCCCTGCTACAGACCTCAGACCTAGCAGGGTAAGACCACACACAGTCTTGTACAGCTAATCTTGTGGGGACACACAATTCAGTCCCATTCAAAATCTTATTTTCCCTAACCCCTAACCCTAGAACTAACCCTTACTCTCAGCCTAACCCTAACGTTAACCTTAAACCTAACCCTAGCTCCTAAACCTAAAACTAATTCTAACCCTAACAGTAATTCTAACCTTAAACCCCCTAGAAATATAATTAGTTTGTTTACTATTATTGCAGGGACTTCTGGTGACACACACACACACACCCACACACACACACACACACACACACACACACACACACACACACACACACACACACACACACACACACACACACACACACACACACACACACACACACACACACCTATCTACCCTTACGCTCTATAACACACTCCCTCTATGTTCCCAGGAGAAGAACAAGGCCCAGTCTACAGCCTAGAGTCACAAACTCCAAATCCCACAATCCTTAGAGTCTCAGAAGGTTTCTGACCCTTGGCCTGTCACGCTGCTTCTGGAATTCTGGAAATACTCGAGCCCATGTTAAAATTCCAATGATGTAATTCCGGAATTCTGTTGATATTTTTCCATGAATGTTCCTTTCTGTAGAGATAATGGGTCAGTATTCTCTTAATGTTGTATCATGGAGTATCCTCTGCCTTTGGTATTCTCATAGTCAGTGGATGTGTCTCAAATTATATCCTAGTCACTACATAGTGCACTACTTATGTCCACTCATCACCTATAGATACACATAAAAAAAAAAGACTTGCTGTATATCCAGATAGTGGTGAAAGGTCGTGCACTATGTAGGGAGTAAGGGGTCATGTGATATGCAGCCATGGATACTGTACAGGGTATGTTGACTGAAGCTGAAAGCTAGACACCAGGGCTGGAGGTAATTCCAACTTAAAGGCGGTCAATTTAAAGGCAGTACACTTTTGAACTAAACAGCTTCTACTCCCTCAGTTCATTGAGAAGTCATTGAAAATATATGCACTTTTTTCAAAATGTTTAAATTGTCTTTAAAGTTTACTTCCTGAATTGACATTATTTAATTGGAATTGACCCCCAGCCCTACTAGACTCTAATACTGTACTGGAATATACTGTAACAAGAGCATGCAACTCAAGTGGAAGATGACTGAGTCCCAAAATAACCCCCTATCCCCTAGATGACTGAGTCCTTTAAATAACATAGTGCCCCACTTGGGTCCTGGTCAAAAGTAGTATTAAAATATATACCGCCTAGCTCTGACCATGACAATTAGTTGATTAGGATGACTCTCGTCTCCTCTCGTCTCCTCTCGTCTCCTCTCGTCTCCTCTCCTCTCCTCTCCTCTCCTCTCCTCCTCCTCTCCTGTCCTGTCCTGTCCTCTCGTCTCGTCTCGTCTCGTCTCCTCTCGTCTCCTCTCGTCTCGTCTCGTCTCCTCTCGTCTCCACTCATCTCGTCTCCTCTCGTCTCCACTCATCTCGTCTCCTCTCGTCTCCTCTCCTCTCCTCTCCTGTCCTCTCATCTCGCCTCCTCTCGTCTCCACTCATCTCGTCTCCTCTCGTCTCCTCTCGTCTCCTCTCGTCTCCACTCATCTCGTCTCCTCTCGTCTCCTCTCCTCTCCTCTCCTGTCCTCTCATCTCGCCTCCTCTCGTCTCCACTCATCTCGTCTCCTCTCGTCTCCTCTCGTCTCCTCTCGTCTCCACTCATCTCGTCTCCTCTCCTCTCCTGTCATCTCATCTCGCCTCCTCTCGTCTCCACTCATCTCGTCTCCTCTCGTCTCCTCTCATCTCCACTCATCTCGCCTGTCCTCTCCAGTATAGTAACACTGTCAGTAACAGTGTATTATACATTCAAAGACCATCTGCTCTATAAGGTCGCGCCGGGGTCTTCTTAAGGTCGTGCCGGGGTCTTCTTAAGGTCGTGCCGGGGTCTTCTTAAGGTCGTGGCGGGGTCTTCTTGAGGTCGTGCCGGGGTCTTCTTGAGGTCGTGGCGGGGTCTTCTTGAGGTCGTGCCGGGGTCTTCTTAAGGTCGTGGCGGGGTCTACTTAAGGTCGTGCCGGGGTCTTCTTAAGGTCGTGGCGGGGTCTTCTTGAGGTCGTGCCGGGGTCTTCTTAAGGTCGTGCCGGGGTCTTCTTAAGGTCGTGGCGGGGTCTTCTTGAGGTCGTGCCGGGGTCTTCTTAAGGTCGTGCCGGGGTCTTCTTGAGGTCGTGCCGGGGTCTTCTTAAGGTCGTGCCGGGGTCTTCTTAAGGTCGTGGCGGGGTCTTCTTAAGGTCGTGGCGGGGTCTTCTTAAGGTCGTGCCGGGGTCTTCTTAACTGGGCTATGCTATGAGCTACGGGGAAGTCAGTCTGTGAATGGGCGAGGAAGAGGTACAGACCCTCTGAGAAGAGGTCTGCCACTCTTTCAGCGCGGGTGAAGCACGCCTCTGTTTCATGCAGCGAGCCAGAGCAGCTCTTCCACTAATTGCACGCACATAAAGATTGCTTTGCTGCCACAACCCACAACGGAAGGCAGTATATTATATTCCATCGGCTCTCTCCTGTATCCTGTAGCCTCTGTAACTCAGAGCGTCACAACCCACAATGGAGGCAGTATATTGTAGTCCATCGGCTCTCTCCTGTATCCTGTAGCCTCTGTAACTCAGAGCGTCACAACCCACAACGGAAGGCAGTATATTATAGTCCATCGGCTCTCTCCTGTATCCTGTAGCCTCTGTAACTCAGAGCGTCACAACCCACAACGGAAGGCAGTATATTATAGTCCATCGGCTCTCTCCTGTATCCTGTAGCCTCTGTAACTCAGAGCGCCACTCCAGCAGACTGACGGTCATATTGAGGTTATTATTGAGCTATGTAGAGTTCAGTACGTTCCTGGGTAGGGGCTTCCTGGGTAGGGGCTTCCTGGGTAGGGGCTTCCTGGGTAGGGGCTTCCTGGGTAGGGGCTTCCTGGGTAGGGGCTTCCTGGATAGGGGCTTCCTGGGTAGGGGCTTCCTGGGTAGGGGCTTCCTGGGTAGGGGCTTCCTGGATAGGGGCTTCCTGGATAGGGGCTTCCTGGGTAGGGGCTTCCTGGGTAGGGGCTTCCTGGATAGGGGCTAGAGTGTGTGCTGTATTTTTAGTAGGTCTCTCTCTCTCTCTCTCTGGTTTGATATCCTGTGAATGCTGAGGGAGAGAACAGCACCCAAACACACATTTACATTGTAGTCATTTAGTAGTATACTGACATGTCCACTGGTAGTACAGCTATCTCCCCTGCTGAAAAAAACACATCGAAAAACACAACGAAGGCTGGTCACCAGCCCAAACACAACGACCAGCTGGTGACCGGCCTTCGTTGTGTTTTAGCTGGTGATTGGCTTTCGTTGTGTTTTGGCTGGTGACCGACCTTTGTTGTGTTTTGACTGGTGACCGGCCTTCGTTGTGTTTTGGCTGGTGACCGGCTTTCGTTGTGTTTTGACTGGTGACCGGCTTCCGTTGTGTTTTGGCTGGTGACCGGCCTTCGTTGTGTTTTGGCTGGTGACCGGCCTTCGTTGTGTTTTGGCTGGTGACCGGCCTTCGTTGTGTTTTGGCTGGTGACCGACCTTCGTTGTGTTTTGGCTGGTGACCGGCCTTCGTTGTGTTTTGGCTGGTGACCGGCCTTCGTTGTGTTTTGGCTGGTGACCGGCCTTCGTTGTGTTTTGGCTGGTGACCGGCCTTCGTTGTGTTTTGGCTGGTGACCGGCCTTCGTTGTGTTTTGGCTGGTGACCGACCTTCGTTGTGTTTTGGCTGGTGACCGGCCTTCGTTGTGTTTTGGCTGGTGACCGACCTTCGTTGTGTTTTGGCTGGTGACCGACCTTCGTTGTGTTTTAGCTTTAAATTGATGCTGGTCTGTGTTGTTTTGTTTTTCAGCAGGCTCAATAGAATACAATAAAATCAATTAACTGTATGACCTAGTAAAGTCCCTGGCTGCTCACAGCACGCAGGTTCTCATTCAGATGAATGGCTTTTCACTTACAGACACAATGGATTGTATTTTATACAGCCTAGCTTAGTACAACTTCCAGTGCACGTTTACGGTGAACACTGAGGCTGTACCCACTTTAAGTTACAGTTTAAACAGTGGCCATGTAGCCTATGGTAGCTATTTGATCATAATGTAGGCCTACCAGAGTGGCCTACCATCAAAAACAATGAAGAAAATGCATCCCATAACATTTTAACATGGAAATAGCTGTTCTATCATTCAGCCTACAGTAGCAGCCGATGTGGGGTGTTTCAATGTAGACCTACATTCCATGAGACTTTTGAAAAAGAAAATGCAGGGCTTGCTATGAACCTGTTTATCCACTTGTCCTTCAGACAAGGAGGTGACTGAACAGCTTGTTGTTTTGTATGATACAGCAAACCACTTAACAAAATAAAATGCATTATTATTCCCATACTATTATTACAGAGAATCAGACAAATTATGCTACCCTTTGCCTATTGGCTACTTAGCCCATTCAAGCCTGTCTCAAAATAGAACACTTTAAGACCAAAAGAAAAACTCTTTACCTGACTCGCTTTTCAAAGGTTTCTAGAAATGTACACATTTTGTTCTCTTGTAGGAAGCAACCACTCCCTTATTGCTGATTACAAATGATCTGTAACTAGCGAAGGATGTGAACAGAATGTACACACGTCGCTACATGCAGCTCTGGCTTTGATCTCAAAACAAACACATCTACTCACGACTCCTCGTGCTGTAAACACAGTCCAGTTCATCTACTCACGACCCCTCATGCTGTAAACACAGTCCAGTTCACCTACTCACGACCGCTCATGCTGTAAACACAGTCCAGTTCATCTACTCACGACCGCTCATGCTGTAAACACAGTCCAGTTCATCTACTCACGACCCCTCATGCTGTAAACACAGTCCAGTTCACCTACTCACGACCGCTCATGCTGTAAACACAGTCCAGTTCATCTACTCACGACCGCTCATGCTGTAAACACAGTCCAGTTCAAAATAAATTGCACAGATCCATAAATGGCAATGGTCTGTTTGCGTATAGGCCTACTGCAGCTCTGATTGGTTATGCCGCACCGGTCTGTGTAGACTACGTGTTGAGTAGTGCCTATCAGTGCAATAGAATCCTACTCCGATGTGTTCTGCCTACAACAAAATGTATTGTATAGCTAGTTTTGTTTTGGTATTTTGCATTGACAGTGGCTAATATATATTACTTTATTAATATAGTCAGTAGAGTTCAGTACAGTAGAGTACTGTTCAGTAGAGTAGAGTTCAGTACATTTCAGTAGAGTAGAGTTCAGTACAGTAGAGTAGAGTTCAGTACATTTCAGTAGAGTACAGTTCAGTACAGTAGAGTAGAGTTCAGTACATTTCAGTAGAGTTCAGTTCAGTACAGTAGAGTAGAGTTCAGTACATTTCAGTAGAGTACAGTACATTTCAGTAGAGTAGAGTTCAGTACATTTCAGTAGAGTAGAGTTCAGTACATTTCAGTAGAGTTCAGTACAGTAGAGTTCAGTAGAGCAGTATGGTTCAGTGGTTTACTGTACACTATTGTGACCCATTTTCATGAATTATCCACACCATCTCTAGCTATACACACACATCCTCAGTGGCTATTGTCTCTCTCTCTCTCTGTGTTTCTCTCTCTCTGTGTCTCTCCCTCTCTCTCTCTCATCCTCCACTCTCTCTCTCTCATCCTCCACTCTCTCTCTCTCATCCTCCACTCTCTCTCTCTCTTTCTCTTTCTCTCTCATCCTCCTCTCTCTCTGTCTCTCTCGTCCTCCTCAGTCCATGTGTAAGTGTCTCATCATCACTCTCCATTGAGTTACATGCTCCTCTCATTCTCTGGCACATCTCTGTGTGTGTAAATGATTTCATCTACAATGTGTCACAATAGATGTAGTTGTTTGTCTTTTATTTTGTTGATGAAACACCTACCGATAAAGTAACAGGAACACACCTGATGACACTGGTAGTTTCCTCTCTCTCCTGTCTCTCCCTCTCTCTCTCTCTCTCTCTCTCTCTCTCTCTCTCTCTCTCTCTCTCTCTCTCTCTCTCTCTCTCTCTCTCTCTCTCTCTCTCTGTCTCTCTCTCCAGTCTCTCTCTCTCTCTCTCTCTCTCTCTCTCTCTCTCTCTCTCTCTCTCTCTCTCTCTCTCTCTCTCTCTCTCTCTCTCTCTCTCTCTCTCTCTGTCTCTCTCTCTCTGTCTCTCTCTCTCTCTCTCTCTCTCTCTCTCTCTCTCTCTCTGTCTCTCTCTCCAGTCTCTCTCTCTCTCTCTCTCTCTGTCTCTCTCTCTCTCTCTCTCTCACCCCGTCATCTCTCTATAATCTGTCTTGGTTTGCTGCTGTCTCAAATTGTTCCTTTTTTTCATGTTATGTTCTCTGATGTTAGCTGTATGTGTTTTATTTTCTGAACATTATCATTGTCATTATCATTACCATTATCATTGTCATTATCATTACCATTATCCATCGTCCATTGACATGTCATGTGTCCATCATTCATTCTGTACTGTTCTGTATGTTTTGTTTAAGGCAGTGTCTCCAAATTCTTCCCTAGCACTCACATACCTGATTCAACTAATCGACTCATCATCAAGCCTTTAGTTAATCAGGTGTTTTAGTGTTATGGCAAAAACTAGAATGTGCACCTCTTTGGGTCTCCAGGAAACACTGGTTTACTGTTTGAAGGGCCGTTCACAAACCCTCGATACCACTAGCAGTGTTATTATGTCATAAATATAATTTAAAGATATGTTTATTATGTTTTAAAACAACACTAACTGGTCAGCACTACACAATAGGCTATAGTATCACACAGACCAGCAAAAGGTGGATTTGTCTCCCTCTTTCCCAGTAAAATGACTTTCCAAGTGTCTGTCTGTCTGTCTGTCTGTCTGTCTGTCTGTCTGTCTGTCTGTCTGTCTGTCTGTCTGTCTGTCTGTCTGTCTGTCTGTCTGTCTGTCTGTCTGTCATCTCCTCCTTTACATCTGCATGAAAGAGTATTAATTTATACAACATTTTATTTACATTTATTAGAGTTTTAATTTATTAAAGATTTAATTTAATTTATTAGTTTTAATTTAAATTTATTAAAGATTTAATTTTAATTTATTACAGTTTTAATTTAATTTATTAAAGATTTTATTTTAATTTATTAGAGTTTTCATTTTAATTAATTAAAGATTGAATTGTAATTTATTAGAGTTTTCATTTTATTTTCTTACGGCTCTATGTGTTGTCCGCTCCTCTACCTGCTGTTTTATACTGTACGAAGTCCTAATTCAACATCATCTTTAATAAAAGCCATTGATCGATCAGAAGTCTATCACATATTGATCTGTTCAGCTGAATCTAAAATGGCACCCTATTCCCTATTATAGTACACTACTTTAGACCAGAGCCCTATGGCACCCTATTCCCTATATAGTGCACTACTTTAGACCAGAGCCCTATGGCACCCTATTCCCTATATAGTGCACTACTTTAGACCAGAGCCCTATGGGGGAAAAGGGTGCCATTTGGTATGCAGACTTGGTCTGTATGTGACTGTAGTCTGACCAGCATTGGTTCAGTCATAGATAGTCATTACAGTCTTGTGTTGTAGTCCTGGTAGTTTTAGTAGTGAACAGTGGTTTGGATTCAATCTCTGTCTGTCTGTCTCCAGACCTTCTCTATCAGCTTGGCTGCCTGTACGTACACCTCTCTCGCTTATCTCTCGCTCTCTCTCGCTTCTCTCTCTCTCTCTCTCTCTCTCTCTCTCTCTCTCTCTCTCTCTCTCTCTCTCTCTCTCTCTCTCTCTCTCTCTCTCTCTCTCTCTCTCTCTCTCACTTATCTCTCGGGGGGTGTGGGGAGGAGGTAACAGGGGGTGTGGGGAGAGGGGGTAACAGGGGGTGTGGGGAGGGGGAGAGGGGGTATCAGGGGGAGAGAGGTGACTATTTTCTAGGGCACATCCTCTTCCCCTCCCTCTCTCTCTCTCTGCAGGATGGCGGTGTGTCAGAGAATGAACAGGAGCTGTCAGTAGCAGGAAAGATAAAGAAGCACTTCAACACCGGCCCTCAAGCTACTGACACCACCGCCGGGGTGTCTGTCATTACGGTAAGCACCGCCCAGGAAAGATTGATGCAGACATGTCTGTTTTTTTTGACACGGCACCACTAAGTTGTACTGGCTTTGTCTTTGGCTCTAAGTCTGAATCAACTGAGTTGAACTGCTGGTTTAGAAATCTAACTGTAAATGTTTCCACTGGTTTGTACCTGCAAAGGTTAAATGTTTTACTGGTTTCTCTATAAGTCCTACTGGTTTAATCCTGGTTTCTCTGATTGTACTGGCTTTCGCTATGTTACTGGTTTTAAAGGTTGACTGTACTTGTTTCTCTATGAATCCTACTGGTTTAAAGGATACTGGTTTCTCTGTAAGTCCTACTGGTTTAAAAGGCTACTGGTTTCTCTTTAAGTCCTACTGGTTTTAAAGGCTACTGGTTTATGTGTTCTGTTGTCCAGTTGGATCACAGCTTCTGTTTGCAGCGCTCTGGGTCGTTGGACTTCTACCAGCACCCGGCCATGTACTGGATAAGGTATGACCTCCCGTTGTCACGACAACCCTGTCCGCTCCGTTTCCTGTGGCCCAGCGTGCTGATTGGCTGCTTGCTTCTATGTGCTCTATCAGCCCCACCCATGTCCTGCCCCCCGCTCCCTCTCATAGACCCCCTCTCATAGACCTCCTCTCATAGACCTCCTCTCATAGACCTCCTCTCATAGACCTCCTCTCATAGACCTCCTCTCATAGACTCCATCTCATAGACTCCATCTCATAGACCTCCTCTCATAGACCCCCTCTCACAGACCCCCTCTCATAGACCTCCTCTCATAGACCTCCTCTCATAGACCCCCTCTCATAGACCTCCTCTCATAGACCTCCTCTCATAGACCTCCTCTCATAGACCCCCTCTCATAGACTCCCTCTCATAGACCTCCTCTCATAGACCTCCTCTCATAGACCCCCTCTCATAGACCTCCTCTCATAGACCTCCTCTCATAGACCTCCTCTCATAGACCCCCTCTCATAGACCTCCTCTCATAGACCTCCTCTCATAGACTCCATCTCATAGACCTCCTCTCATAGACCTCCTCTCATAGACCCCCTCTCATAGACCCCCTCTCATAGACCTCCTCTCATAGACCTCCTCTCATAGACCTCCTCTCATAGACCTCCTCTCACAGACCCCCTCTCATAGACTCCCTCTCATAGACCCCCTCTCATAGACTCCATCTCATAGACTCCATCTCATAGACCTCCTCTCACAGACCCCCTCTCATAGACCTCCTCTCATAGACCCCCTCTCATAGACTCCCTCTCATAGACTCCCTCTCATAGACCTCCTCTCATAGACCTCCTCTCATAGACCTCCTCTCATAGACCTCCTCTCATAGACTCCATCTCATAGACCTCCTCTCATAGACCTCCTCTCATAGACCTCCTCTCATAGACCTCCTCTCATAGACCCCCTCTCATAGACCTCCTCTCATAGACCTCCTCTCATAGACCTCCTCTCATAGACCCCCTCTCATAGACCCCCTCTCATAGACTCCCTCTCATAGACTCCATCTTACAGACCTCCTCTCATAGACCTCCTCTCATAGACCCCCTCTCATAGACCTCCTCTCATAGATCTTCTCTCATAGACCCCCTCTCATAGACTCCATCTTGTAGACCCCCTCTCATAGACCTCCTCTCATAGACCTCCTCTCATAGACCCCCTCTCATAGACCTCCTCTCATAGACCTCCTCTCATAGACCTCCTCTCATAGACCCCCTCTCATAGACCCCCTCTCATAGACCTCCTCTCATAGACCTCCTCTCATAGACCTCCTCTCATAGACCTCCTCTCATAGACCTCCTCTCATAGACCTCCTCTCATAGACCCCCTCTCATAGACCCCCTCTCATAGACCTCCTCTCGTAGACCTCCTCTCATAGACTCCATCTCATAGACCTCCTCTCACAGACCCCCTCTCATAGACCCCCTCTCATAGACCCCCTCTCATAGACCTCCTCTCATAGACCTCCTCTCGTAGACCTCCTCTCATAGACCTCCTCTCACAGACCCCCTCTCATAGACTCCCTCTCATAGACCCCCTCTCATAGACTCCATCTCATAGACTCCATCTCATAGACCCCCTCTCATAGACTCCATCTCATAGACCTCCTCTCACAGACCCCCTCTCATAGACCTCCTCTCATAGACCCCCTCTCATAGACTCCCTCTCATAGACTCCCTCTCATAGACCTCCTCTCATAGACCTCCTCTCATAGACCTCCTCTCATAGACTCCATCTCATAGACCTCCTCTCATAGACCTCCTCTCATAGACCTCCTCTCATAGACCTCCTCTCATAGACCCCCTCTCATAGACCTCCTCTCATAGACCTCCTCTCATAGACCTCCTCTCATAGACCCCCTCTCATAGACCCCCTCTAATAGACTCCCTCTCATAGACTCCATCTTACAGACCTCCTCTCATAGACCTCCTCTCATAGACCCCCTCTCATAGACCTCCTCTCATAGATCTTCTCTCATAGACCCCCTCTCATAGACTCCATCTCGTAGACCTCCTCTCATAGACCTCCTCTCATAGACCTCCTCTCATAGACCTCCTCTCATAGACCCCGTCTCATAGACTCCCTCTCATAGACCCCCTCTCATAGACTCCCTCTCATAGACCTCCTCTCATAGACTCCTCTCATAGACCTCCTCTCATAGACCTCCTCTCATAGACCTCCTCTCATAGACCTCCTCTCATAGACTCCATCTCATAGACCCCCTCTCATAGACTCCATCTCATAGACTCCATCTCATAGACCCCCTCTCATAGACCTCCTCTCATAGATCTCCTCTCATAGACCCCCTCTCATAGACTCCATCTCATAGACCCCCTCTCATAGACTCCATCTCATAGACTCCATCTCATAGACTCCATCTCATAGACCCCCTCTCATAGACCTCCTCTCATAGACCCCCTCTCATAGACCCCCTCTCATAGACCTCCTCTCATAGACCTCCTCTCATAGACCTCCTCTCATAGACCTCCTCTCATAGACCTCCTCTCATAGACCTCCTCTCATAGACCTCCTCTCATAGACCTCCTCTCATAGACCTCCTCTCATAGACCTCCTCTCATAGACCCCCTCTCATAGACCTCCTCTCATAGACCCCCTCTCATAGACTCCATCTCGTAGACCTCCTCTCATAGACCTCCTCTCATAGACCTCCTCTCATAGACCTCCTCTCATAGACCTCCTCTCATAGACCTCCTCTCATAGACCTCCTCTCATAGACCTCCTCTCATAGACCTCCTCTCACAGACCTCTCATAGACTCCATCTCATAGACCTCCTCTCACAGACCTCCTCTCATAGACCTCCTCTCATAGACCTCCTCTCATAGACCTCCTCTCATAGACCTCCTCTCATAGACCTCCTCTCATAGACCCCCTCTCATAGACCCCCTCTCATAGACCTCCTCTCATAGACCCCCTCTCATAGACTCCATCTCGTAGACCTCCTCTCATAGACCTCCTCTCATAGACCTCCTCTCATAGACCTCCTCTCATAGACCTCCTCTCATAGACCTCCTCTCATAGACCTCCTCTCATAGACCCCCTCTCATAGACTCCATCTCGTAGACCTCCTCTCATAGACCTCCTCTCATAGACCTCCTCTCATAGACCTCCTCTCATAGACCTCCTCTCATAGACCTCCTCTCATAGACCTCCTCTCATAGACCTCCTCTCATAGACCTCCTCTCACAGACCTCTCATAGACTCCATCTCATAGACCTCCTCTCACAGACCTCCTCTCATAGACCTCCTCTCATAGACCTCCTCTCATAGACCTCCTCTCATAGACCTCCTCTCATAGACCTCCTCTCATAGACCTCCTCTCATAGACCTCCTCTCATAGACCTCCTCTCACAGACCTCTCATAGACTCCATCTCATAGACCTCCTCTCACAGACCTCCTCTCATAGACTCCATCTCATAGACCTCCTCTCATAGACCTCCTCTCATAGACCTCCTCTCATAGACCCCCTCTCATAGACTCCATCTCGTAGACCTCCTCTCACAGACCTCCTCTCATAGACCCCCTCTCATAGACCCCCTCTCATAGACTCCATCTCATAGACCTTCTCTCATAGACTCCATCTCATAGACCTCCTCTCATAGACCTCCTCTCATAGACCTCCTCTCATAGACCCCCTCTCATAGACCTCCTCTCATAGACCTCCTCTCATAGACCTCCTCTCATAGACCCCCTCTCATAGACCCCCTCTCATAGACTCCATCTCATAGACCTCCTCTCATAGACCTCCTCTCATAGACCTCCTCTCATAGACCTCCTCTCATAGACCCCTCTCATAGACCTCCTCTCACATACCTCCTCTCATAGACCTCCTCTCATAGACCCCCTCTCATAGACTCCATCTCATAGACCTCCTCTCATAGACCTCCTCTCATAGACCTCCTCTCATAGACCTCCTCTCATAGACCTCCTCTCATAGACCTCCTCTCATAGACCTCCATCTCATAGACCTCCTCTCATTGACTCCCTCATAGACCTCCTCTCATAGACCTCCTCTCATAGACCTCCTCTCATAGACCTCCTCTCATAGACTCCCTCTCATAGACCTCCTCTCATAGACCTCCTCTCATAGACCTCCTCTCATAGACCTCCTCTCATAGACCTCCTCTCATAGACCTCCTCTCATAGACCTCCTCTCATAGACCTCCTCTCATAGACCTCCTCTCATAGACCTCCTCTCATAGACTCCCTCTCATAGACCTCCTCTCATAGACCTCCTCTCATAGACCTCCTCTCATAGACCTCCTCTCATAGACCTCCTCTCATAGACCTCCTCTCATAGACCTCCTCTCATAGACCTCCTCTCATAGACCTCCTCTCATAGACTCCCTCTCATAGACCTCCTCTCATAGACCTCCTCTCATAGACCTCCTCTCATAGACCTCCTCTCATAGAGAGGTTGTTACTTGTTTTTTTCTCTCAGCTGGACCTGAGAGAGCTGGACCTGAGAGAGCTGGACCTGAGAGAGCTGGACCTGAGAGAGCTGGACCTGAGAGAGCTGGACCTGAGAGAGCTGGACCTGAGAGAGCTGGACCTGAGAGAGCTGGACCTGAGAGAGCTGGACCTGAGAGAGCTGGACCTGAGAGAGCTGGACCTGAGAGAGCTGGACCTGAGAGAGCTGGACCTGAGAGAGCTGGACCTGAGAGAGCTGGACCTGAGAGAGCTGGACCTGAGAGAGCTGGACCTGAGTGACAAGGACCTGAGTGACAAGGACCTGAGTGACAAGGACCTGAGAGAGCTGGACCTGAGAGAGCTGGACCTGAGTGACAAGGACCTGAGTGACAAGGACCTGAGTGACAAGGACCTGAGAGAGCTGGACCTGAGAGAGCTGGACCTGAGTGACAAGGACCTGCAGGATTCAGGAAGTGCTGTCAGCTGGACTGAAGAACCCAACCAACCTGGAGACACTAAGCTCTGCTCTCAGTAATATTTTATTTGTATAGACCCAAACTCATTTTTTATAGAACTATTCATTAACTTAATTTATCTTAACTCTATCCCTAACGTTAAACAATTTAAAAAGTAGTAGGACATTTTTTTTTTTAAAGAAGTTGAGGTTTGATAAAGGGACAACATGGTAAAATAAAGGATTACAAAACACAGACAACTCTTTGTTTTAACAAATTCCAAATGCAGGCTTCATAAGTAAATTATACATTTCAAGCCATTTGGAGCAGTAGGCCTATGATAGGAACTGTTGCTTGTTGCCATAGGAACTGTTGCTTGTTGCCATAGGAACTGTTGCTTGTTGCCATAGGAACTGTTGCTTGTTGCCATAGGAACTGTTGCTTGGTGCCATAGGAACTGTTGCTTGGTGCCATAGGAACTGTTGTTTGTTGCCATAGGAACTGTTGCTTGGTGCCCCAATGCTGGTCAGCTTGCAAAGTAAACAGTTCATGTTCTTGTTCACCAAACCACTTTTGGAGCTGCATATTTATTATTTATATTTGATGTTTGTGCGACACTCGTTCCTAGAGCTGTACAGCAAATCAGGGATCTGATCGCCAGCTCACCTGACCTGTGTTGATTGACAGTTTGCTGGCCCAATCAGAGAACTGAGTATGCGTTTCACTAACCAATCTGTTGCACGTTGCAAGTGTGACGCTACGGCTACTGTCTCTGGCTGAGTGGAGAATAATCCAGAGACTCTGGCTGCGTGGAGAATAATCCAGAGACTCTGGCTGAGTGGAGAATAATCCAGAGACTCTGGCTGAGTGGAGAATAATCCAGAGACTCTGGCTGTGTGGAGAATAATCCAGAGACTCTGGCTGAGTGGAGAAAAATCCAGAGACTCTGGCTGAGTGGAGAATAATCCAGAGACTCTGGCTGTGTGGAGAATAATCCAGAGACTCTGGCTGCGTGGAGAATAATCCAGAGACTCTGGCTGCGTGGAGAATAATCCAGGGACTCTGGCTGTGTGGAGAATAATCCAGAGACTCTGGCTGTGTGGAGAATAATCCAGAGACTCTGGCTGAGTGGAGAATAATCCAGAGACTCTGGCTGAGTGGAGAATAATCCAGAGACTCTGGCTGTGTGGAGAATAATCCAGAGACTCTGGCTGAGTGGAGAATAATCCAGAGACTCTGGCTGTGTGGAGAATAATCCAGAGACTCTGGCTGAGTGGAGAATAATCCAGAGACTCTGGCTGTGTGGAGAATAATCCAGAGACTCTGGCTGAGTGGAGAATAATCCAGAGACTCTGGCTGAGTGGAGAATAATCCAGAGACTCTGGCTGAGTGGAGAATAATCCAGAGACTCTGGCTGTGTGGAGAATAATCCAGAGACTCTGGCTGAGTGGAGAATAATCCAGAGACTCTGGCTGAGTGGAGAATAATCCAGAGACTCTGGCTGTGTGGAGAATAATCCAGAGACTCTGGCTGTGTGGAGAATAATCCAGAGACTCTGGCTGTGTGGAGAATAATCCAGAGACTCTGGCTGAGTGGAGAATAATCCAGAGACTCTGGCTGCGTGGAGAATAATCCAGGGACTCTGGCTGTGTGGAGAATAATCCAGAGACTCTGGCTGCGTGGAGAATAATCCAGAGACTCTGGCTGCGTGGAGAATAATCCAGGGACTCTGGCTGTGTGGAGAATAATCCAGAGACTCTGGCTGTGTGGAGAATAATCCAAAGACTCTGGCTGAGTGGAGAATAATCCAGAGACTCTGGCTGAGTGGAGAATAATCCAGAGACTCTGGCTGAGTGGAGAATAATCCAGAGACTCTGGCTGAGTGGAGAATAATCCAGAGACTCTGGCTGTGTGGAGAATAATCCAGAGACTCTGGCTGTGTGGAGAATAATCCAGAGACTCTGGCTGCGTGGAGAATAATCCAGAGACTCTGGCTGAGTGGAGAATAATCCAGAGACTCTGGCTGAGTGGAGATTAATCCAGATCCATAAACCAGGGAAGGGCAACTACAGTTCTCAGGGGCCTGATTGGTGACACATTGTTTTGCCCCCGGCCCTCTTGCTAACACACCTGACTCCAATAATCAAGGAATCATGATCTTCAGTTTAGAATGCAATTAGTTGAATCAGTTGTGTTAGTGAGGGCTGGGGGGGGGTGAAAGTACAACACCAATCAGGAGTTGCCCATCCCTGGCATAAAGCTTCTTAGATTAGGTCTAATCTAGGATCAGTTTAGACCTTTTTAATCATAATGAATAATACAGAGGGACCTGATCCTAGATCAGCACTCCTACTGAGACGCTATGTGGATATGGGCCCAGGTAAAACTTCATTTATCATTCCCAGCCCAGCTAGTTATACCGGTATGTCATTAGAGCCACCCCATCCAGCCTGGACACATTCCAGTGATCTGAAGACTACAGTAGCTAGCTGAGCAGGACCAGTGTGTTTCCACCCACAAAAACAACAATGTTCAGCGTCTAAAAACAACCATTCTGCCATTCAGGTGGTGAGAGAGAAACACACTACACCTGTAAGCCAATGTATTTTTAATATTTTTTTAATTTCACCTTTATTTAACCAGGTAGGCAAGTTGAGAACAAGTTCTCATTTACAAATGCGACCTGGCCAAGATAAAGCGTAGCAGTGTGAACAGACAACAACACAGAGTTACAATGTATGTAATGACAAGAGTCCCATGGGGGACTCGGGTTCATATCCCGTCAATGACCCCTACAGTACCGGCTACTCTATGGGTGGTTAGACTGGGGTTACCTGGGTTCATATCCCGTCAATGACCCCTACAGTACCGGCTACTCTATGGGTGGTTAGACTGGGGTTACCTGGGTTCATATCCCGTCAATGACCCCTACAGTACCGGCTACTCTATGGGTGGTTAGACTGGGGTTACCTGGGTTCATATCCCGTCCATGACACCTACAGTACCGGCTACTCTATGGGTGGTTAGACTGGGGGGACCTGGGTTCATATCCCGTCCATGACACCTACAATACCTGCTACTCTATGGGTGGTTAGACTGGGGGGACCTGGGTTCATATCCCGTCCATGACACCTACAATACCTGCTACTCTATGGGTGGTCGGATAGGGGGTGCCGGGTTAATGTCCCGTCCATGACACCTACAATACCTGCTACTCTATGGGTGGTCGGATAGGGGGGACCCGGGTTAATGTCCCGTCCATGACACCTACAATACCTGCTACTCTATGGGTGGTCGGATAGGGGGGACCCGGGTTAATGTCCCGTCCATGACACCTACAATACCTGCTACTCTATGGGTCGTTAGATGATGAGCCATGGTCGGAATTCAAACAAAACTTATACTTATGCAGTAGCCATGTTGTCCTCATGTTCACAAAAGGGTTTTGGTTACAGGGTTTTGGTTACAGTAAAAACGCACTGTAAAACGTGTGTGTGTGTATGTGTACGACTTCACAGTAACTTGTGAACAAAGAGTGCATTAACATGGCTAATGTGGTGGGTTCTGTTGGATTTCTGTCCTTTAAATCGTGTGATGAGGGACATTGAGGACATTGCCCCAAGGACTATAGCCAGCCCTAGTCACCACCAGTAGTGTTGTAGGTAGTGTACAGTCTTCACCACCAGTACAGTGTTGTAGGTCAGTGTACAGTCTTCACCACCAGTACAGTGGTGTAGGTAGTGTACAGTCTTCACCACCAGTACAGTGTTGTAGGTCAGTGTACAGTCTTCACCACCAGTACAGTGGTGTAGGTAGTGTACAGTCTTCACCACCAGTACAGTGGTGTAGGTAGTGTACAGTCTTCACCACCAGTACAGTGTTGTAGGTCAGTGTACAGTCTTCACCACCAGTACAGTGGTGTAGGTAGTGTACAGTCTTCACCACCAGTACAGTGTTGTAGGTCCGTGTACAGTCTTCACCACCAGTACAGTGGTGTAGGTAGTGTACAGTCTTCACCACCAGTACAGTGGTGTAGGTAGTGTACAGTCTTCACCACCAGTACAGTGTTGCAGGTCAGTGTACAGTCTTCACCACCAGTACAGTGGTGTAGGTCAGTGTACAGTCTTCACCACCAGTACAGTGTTGTAGGACAGTGTACAGTCTTCACCACCAGTACAGTGGTGTAGGTAGTGTACAGTCTTCACCACCAGTACAGTGGTGTAGGTAGTGTACAGTCTTCACCACCAGTACAGTGTTGTAGGTCAGTGTACAGTCTTCACCACCAGTACAGTGTTGTAGGTAGTGTACAGTCTTCACCACCAGTACAGTGTTGTAGGTCAGTGTACAGTCTTCACCACCAGTACAGTGGTGTAGGTAGTGTACAGTCTTCACCAGTACAGAGTTGTAGGTAGTGTACAGTCTTCACCACCAGTACAGTGTTGTAGGACAGTGTACAGTCTTCACCACCAGTACAGTGTTGTAGGTCAGCTTTTTTCCATCTTCGTAACATTGCAAAAATCAGAAACTTTATGTCTTAAAATTTTGCTGAAAAATGTATCCATGCTTTTGTCACTTCTAGCTTAGACTACTGCAATGCTCTACTTTCCGGCTACCCGGATAAAGCACTAAATAAACTTCAGTTAGTGCTGAACACGGCTGCTAGAATCTTGGCTAGAACCAAATAATGTGATCATATTACTCCAGTGCTAGCCTTTCTACACAGGCTTCCTGTTGAGGCTAGGGCTGACTTCAAGGTTTTACTGCTAACCTACAAAGCATTACATGGGCTTGCTCCTACCTATCTTTCCGATAGGTCCTGCCGTACATACCTACACGTACGCTACGGTCACAAGACGCAGGCCTCTTACTGTCCCTAGAATTTCTAAGCAAACAGCTGGAGGCAGGGCTTTCTCCTATAGAGCTAAATTGTTATGGAATGGTCTGCCTATCCATGTGAGATACGCAGAGTCTGTCTCGACCTTTAAGTCTTCATTGAAGACTCATTTCTTCAGTAGGTCCTATGATTGAGTGTAGTCTGGCCCAAGAGTGTGAAGGTGAACGTAAAGGCACTGGAGCAACGAACCGCCCTTGCTGTCTCTGCCTGGCCGGTTCCCCTCTCTCCACTGGGATTCTCTGCCTCAAACCTTATTACAGGGGCTGAGTCACTGGCTTACTGGTGCTCTTCCATGCCGTCCCTAGGAGGGGTGCGTCACTTGAGTGGGTTGAGTCACTGACGTGGTCTTCCTGTCCAGGTTGGAGCCTCCCCTTGGGTTCGTGCCGTGGGGGAGATCTTTGTGGGCTATACTCGGCCTTGTCTCAGGGTAGTAAGTTGGTGGTTGAAGATATCCCTCTAGTGGTGTGGGGGCTGTGCTTTGGCAAAGTGGGTGGGGTTATATCCTGCCTGTTTGGCCCTGTCCGGGGGTATCGTCGGAGGGGCCACAGTGTCTCCCGACCCCTCCTGTCTCTGCCTCCAGTATTTATGCTGCAGTAGTTTGTGTCAGGGGGCTAGGGTCAGTCTGTTATATCTGGAGTACTTCTCCTGTCTTATCCGGTGTCCTGTGTGAATTTAAGTATGCTCTCTCTAATTCTCTATCTTTTTCTTTCTTTCTTACTTTCTTTCTTTCCTTCTCTCTTTCTCTCTGAGAACCCGATGCCCTAGGACCATGCCTCAGGACTACCTGGCCTGATGACTCCTTGCTGTCCCCAGTCCACCTGGCCGTGCTGCTGCTCCAGTTTCAACTGTTCTGCCTGTGGCTATGGAACCCTGACCTGTTCACCGGACGTGCTACCTGTCCCAGACCTGCTGTTTTCAACAGCAGGAGCGGTAGAGATACTCTGAATGATCGGCTATGAAAAGCCAACTGACATTTACTCCTGAGGTGCTGACCTGTTGCACCCTCTACAACCACTGTGATTATTATTATTTGACCCTGCTGGTCATCTATGAACATTTGAACATCTTGGCCATGTTCTGTTATAATCTCCACCCGGCACAGCCAGAAGAGGACTGGCCACCCCTCAGAGCCTGGTTCCTCTCTAGGTTTTGGCCTTTCTAGGGAGTTTTTCCTAGCCACTGTGCTTCTACACCTGCACTGCTTGCTGTTTGGGGTTTTAGGCTGAGTTTCTGTACAGCACTTTGTGACATCAGCTGATGCAAGAAGGGCTTTATAAATACATTTTATTGATTGGATGACTGAGACCCAGTGTGTGTTACTGGGTGGGTGGTTGGATGACTGACATGTTAGGAACTCTCTCTCTGACATCACAGAGAGACAAGGAAGTGTTTAGGTATGTATATGGAATGTATAGAATGGACGCAGTGTTTGTGTTTTTTAGTTGTGAGACGAGGTCCTGAAAGGTGTCCGTCTGTTGCAGGCAGTTCTGAGGACAGCACAACGTAGGACCCGGGCATCCCAGCCATGGTGTCAGGAAATATGATGATCCCAGAGGTAGACAGCAGCATTGACACTCCCTAAGGGACGAACAGAAGCTACTCTCCCCCCGCTCAGCCTGTGGAGGTATCCCCACCACCCCCTGGGCCCCCTGTCGTGCAGGGAGGGGTCCAAGGTGGTGTCTGTAACCCTGGCAGGGATGCTGTCTGTGGGGGTAGCCCTGGGTGAGATGGAGCAGGGGGTTGGATGAACCAGGCTGCAGCACCGGCGACACCAACGGCCCCAGGCCTCTCTGGCCCTGTGTCCCCACCCCTGCTGCCTCCATGTTAGCTAGCCAGGGGATGATGTTGGTCAGACCCTCATCTTCTGCTGTAGCTGCCTGGCCGTGATGTGAACCCCGGGAAGGGACCTCCAGGCACAGGGTAAGGTGCTGCCAGACCCCTCTGTGGCCCCTGTCCTGCCTGGTAGGCCACCAGACCCCTGGTCAGACATGGCAACGCACAGTCATACTGGTCCCTAATCAGCAGTAACTCTGCTGGCTCTGTCAAAGACATGCCTCACTGCAGGCTGGAGATCTAGACAGAGGAGAGGATAGCTGAACGGGAGAGAGGAGAGTTGAAGGGGCGAGAGGAGAGGCAAAAGGAAATCAGGACTAAGACTTGTGTATGAGTGTTGTAACTGAAACCTGTGGTCAATATACACCACCAAAGAAAATGACGTGGTGCTATTTAAACCACAAGATTCAAATCTCCAATTTGATATTAAAATATCAACATGTAACTCAGGCTACCTATAACTTGGTAAACAGTTTGAGAAGTAGGCTAATCATGACATTTTTCCTCCATGTGACAGCTACCCCATTCAGACGTCAACTGACGATTGTATCTTCTAGCCGGGGGAGTTTTAACGCTTGCTTAGTAAACATTATCACAAGTCACCTGCAGTACCGGTTTGTTAACATAAGGAACATATCTTTGTTATCAGCAAGAAATAATAAAAAAATAAAAAACAAGGTTAAATTACTACAGACCTTTATAGTTTTCGGGTTCACGGACATATTGCATGTTACGGCACTTGTTTACGGAAAACAGATGGAAGAGAATAGACAAGGTGCAATGTGTTTACTCATAAGCTCCTCCTAGTCACTGAATTAGCCCCATGTCCCTTAACTTGGCTCGTAATCTACAACATGTTATCTAAACCTTATAGTAATCATGGTACTCATGCCATCATTGTTAGTCATGCATAGTCAGATATCTTATGAACATGGCAAATATGTAAACTTGCAGGAATTAGCTTTAATTGCCCCATGGAATAGTGTGTAGAATCACATGAAATACATTTGAAAACTGCAAATGTTTATCTGCGCCCGTGGAAAAATGTCAACATTCTATGCGCCATTGCAAAGTGTGTAGAACTGCAGGACATTAACTTTAAAGC
Source organism: Salvelinus alpinus (assembly GCF_045679555.1). Lineage (NCBI taxonomy): Eukaryota > Metazoa > Chordata > Actinopteri > Salmoniformes > Salmonidae > Salvelinus > Salvelinus alpinus. The sequence goes on from NC_092098.1 coordinate 54,974,985, forward strand.
GGCATGGATGCCAAGAGGGGGCCACTAAATAGTTAGCATGGGTGGGCCCCACCACCAACCAAATCTCAGGGCCCCCAAAACACTAGAGCCCAAGTGAAGGCTGAGGATGGAGAAGCAGGGTAAAGCAAGAGGCCAAACTACAGGTAACTAGTTTCCTTTAAATCACATGATCCAAACATACACGGTGCAGCCGGAGGGCCATGATTGTATGGCTGTGACAGCCAAAACAACTTGGTACAGTGAACAAAATGAAGCCATACCGGTTTTAAAGTGTCTTCTACAGACATGAGTCAAGTCATGAACTTAAACTAGCACTACTACATTTACAAGTATTCATTCAAGAGTTTGAAGTCAAGAAACAAGTTACTGTCATTTTGTTTATGTGATAGCTACCTACACAGACAACTAGCTACCTGGGATGCGTCATTTACAAGATGTAAAATGTATATAAATAAGTCATTGGTTGTCCAGTAGGCATCTACAGAGGAAGCTAAGCGCTTTGTTGGTCATTTCCCAGCAGCTTCAGTCTCAGTTGGACTTAGCAGAGACACGTTGCCAAACCTGCAGAGAGGAGAGACCGTCAGCGACGTATTCATGTTTAAAACGTTTCTTCAAAACAGAAGGATCTACACAAATTTGTCAAATATAAACTTGTGGACTAATGAATACACCCAAAGGTAGTAGTCATTAGTGCACACCGCATCAAAATGTTTTTGCAATTGAAAACAAGTGCATCTAATAAGTTTACATTTTCCATAATCATGTCTCAGCCACGACTGCATTATGGTTAGACACTATGGCAATATTTGAGGAATGATGGTACAAAAAAGTACAGACTCCCAACTCACTTTGAGCTCTTGTACTTCTCCCCAATGCCCTGCTGGGAGCAATGAGGTACATCTTGTGGAGGTCCTTGAGGCAGGGATCTCTGCCAGGGTGTAGCCAGTGAAGATGCGCAATGTCTCAGGCTGGACAACAGAAGCCACAATTAGATCTTCTCGTATGAGGGGTGAACAGCCAATTCACTCCCTACCGGCAGACAAGACAAATCCTTAAAAAATAGTTTGCCGTGGTATGACTTGCTGCCCCCAACCGGTTTATATTGGACTGCATGAACGTTAGCTAGTTTTGTCTCGTTCCGATTCGCTGTTGTTGTGTAAACTCAGCTGTTTCAGATTTAACCAACGAGATTACGTGGTGACGTCTCCATAGCAATGGGAAGACTACATTGCCCAACCTCAAAGAAAGCATCTTGACGTGAACGATTATTGATTTCTATTATGCTCAATTTGTAGCAGTGTTGCAGAGAGAATATAGTGTGTTTGTGTTTGTGTTTTCAGAAATTGGCAGTTGGTCACTTCTATTAGACTCGTATTGATCAGTAAAGGACTTTAACTATTTGTCTTTATGCCGTACTATCATCTGTCATAGGTTACAGAGCACTATAAAACTTGCTGATCTGTTTGTCACTGTCCCTACCCCCCATCCTGCTCTATCTCTCTGTCTGTCTCTAAGTCTCTCAATTCAATTCAAATGGCTTTATTGTCATGGGAAACATGTGTTAACATTGCCAAAGCAAGTGAAGTAGATAACAAACAAAAGTGAAATAAACAATAACAAATGAACAGTAAACATTACACTCACAAAAGTTCCAAAAGAATAAAGACATTTCAAATGTCATATTATGTCAATATAAAGTGTGGTATCGATGTGCAAATAGTTAAAGTAAGTACAAAAGGGAAAATAAATAAACATAAATATGGTTTGTATTTACAATGGTGTTTGTTCTGTGTCACACTGTGGAATTTCACCCAGTAGATATGGGAGTTTATCAAAATTGGATTTGTTTTCTAATTCTTTGTGGGTCTGTGTAATCTGAGGGAAATATGTGTCTCTAATATGGTCATACATTTGGCAGGAGGTTAGGAAGTGCAGCTCAGTTTCCACCTCATTTTTTTGGAACACCATTATTTTTGTCTTACTGAGATTTACTGTCAGGACCCAGGTCTGGCAGAATCTGTGCAGAAGATCTAGGTGCTGCTGTAGGCCCTCCTTGGTTGGGGACAGATCTAGGTGCTGCTGTAGGCCCTCCTTGGTTGGGGACAGATCTAGGCTGTAGGCCCTCCTTGGTTGGGGACAGATCTAGGTGCTGCTGTAGGCCCTCCTTGGTTGGGGACAGATCTAGGTGCTGCTGTAGGCCCTCCTTGGTTGGGGACAGATCTAGGTGCTGCTGTAGGCCCTCCTTGGTTGGTGACAGAAGCACCAGATCATCAGCAAACAGCAGACATTTGACTTCAGATTCTAGTAGGGTGAGGCCAGGTGCTGCAGACTGTTCTAGTGCCCTCGCCAATTCGTTGATATATATGTTGAAGAGGGTGGGGCTTAAGCTGCATCCCTGTCTCACCCCACGGTCCTGTGGAAAGAAATGTGTGTGTTTTTCGCCAATTTTTACCGCATACTGGTTGTTTGTGTCCATGGATTTTATGTCATACATTTTCCCCCAACACCACTTTCCATCAATTTATATAGCAGATCATCTCTCACCCTCCCTCTCACCCTCCCTCACACACACACACACACACACACACACACATAAACACACACAAACACATAACACACCCACACACACACACACAAACAAACACACACACACACACACACACACACACACACACACACATAAACACACACACACACACACAAACACACACACACACTTAGAGATAAAGCTCTCCAACTACAACCAGGATAAAGTTTGCTGTCGGTGATGCCGTGTTTGTTAATCAAACAGCTTTGTACTATTCCCCCCCTCTTCTTTCTACACCAAACAGCTTTGTTCTATTCTCCCCATCTTCTTTCTAGACCAAACAGCTTTGTTCTATTCCCCCCCTCTTCTTTCTAGACCAAACAGCTTTGTTCTATTCCCCCCCCTCTTCTTCTAGACCAAACAGCTTTGTTCTATCCCCCCCCCCCTCTTCTTTCTAGACCAAACAGCTTTGTTCTATCCCCCCCCCTCTTCTTTCTAGACCAAACAGCTTTGTTATATCCCCCCCTCTTCTTTCTAGACCAAACAGCTTTGTTCTATCCCCCCCTCTTCTTTCTAGACCAAACAGCTTTGTTCTATCCCCCCCTCTTCTTTCTAGACCAAACAGCTTTGTTCTATCCCCCCCCCTCTTCTTTCTAGACCAAACAGCTTTGTTCTATCCCCCCCCTCTTCTTTCTAGACCAAACAGCTTTGTTCTATTCCCCCCCCTCTTCTTTCTAGACCAAACAGCTTTGTTCTATCCCCCCCTCTTCTTTCTAGACCAAACAGCTTTGTTCTATTCCCCCCCTCTTCTTTCTAGACCAAACAGCTTTGTTCTATTCCCCTCCCCTCTTCTTTCTAGACCAAACAGCTTTGTTCTATCCCCCTCCCCTCTTCTTTCTAGACCAAACAGCTTTGTTCTATCCCCCTCCCCTCTTCTTTCTAGACCAAACAGCTTTGTTCTATTCCCCCCCTCTTCTTTCTAGATCAAACAGCTTTGTTCTATTCCCCCCCCTCTTCTTTCTAGACCAAACAGCTTTGTTCTATTCCCCCTCCCCTCTTCTTTCTAGACCAAACAGCTTTGTTCTATTCCCCCCCCTCTTCTTTCTAGACCAAACAGCTTTGTTCTATCCCCCCCTCTTCTTTCTAGACCAAACAGCTTTGTTCTATTCCCCCCCTCTTCTTTCTAGATCAAACAGCTTTGTTCTATCCCCCCCTCTTCTTTCTAGACCAAACAGCTTTGTTCTATCCCCCTCCCCTCTTCTTTCTAGACCAAACAGCTTTGTTCTATCCCCCCCTCTTCTTTCTAGATCAAACAGCTTTGTTCTATCCCCCTCCCCTCTTCTTTCTAGACCAAACAGCTTTGTTCTATTCCTTCCTCTTCTTTCTAGATCAAACAGCTTTGTTCTATTCCCCCCCTCTTCTTTCTAGACCAAACAGCTTTGTTCTATTCCCCCCTCTTCTTTCTAGATCAAACAGCTTTGTTCTATTCCCCCCCCTCTTCTTTCTAGACCAAACAGCTTTGTTCTATCCCCCCTCTTCTTTCTAGACCAAACAGCTTTGTTCTATCCCCCTCCCCTCTTCTTTCTAGACCAAACAGCTTTGTTCTATCCCCCCCTCTTCTTTCTAGACCAAACAGCTTTGTTCTATCCCCCCTCTTCTTTCTAGACAAAACAGCTTTGTTCTATCCCTCTCCCCTCTTCTTTCTAGACAAAACAGCTTTGTTCTATTCCCCCCGTCTTCTTTCTAGACCAAACAGCTTTGTTCTATTCCCCCCCTCTTCTTTCTAGACCAAACAGCTTTGTTCTATTCTCCCCATCTTCTTTCTAGACCAAACAGCTTTGTTCTATTCCCCCCCTCTTCTTTCTAGACCAAACAGCTTTATTCTATTCCCCCCCCTCTTCTTCTAGACCAAACAGCTTTGTTCTATCCCCCCCCCTCTTCTTTCTAGACCAAACAGCTTTGTTCTATCCCCCCCCCCTCTTCTTTCTAGACCAAACAGCTTTGTTCTATCCCCCCCTCTTCTTTCTAGACCAAACATCTTTGTTCTATTCCCCCCCTCTTCTTTCTAGACCAAACAGCTTTGTTCTATTCCCCCCCCTCTTCTTTCTAGACCAAACAGCTTTGTTCTATCCCCCCCTCTTCTTTCTAGACCAAACAGCTTTGTTCTATTCCCCCCCTCTTCTTTCTAGACCAAACAGCTTTGTTCTATTCCCCCCCTCTTCTTTCTAGACCAAACAGCTTTGTTCTATCCCCCCCTCTTCTTTCTAGACCAAACAGCTTTGTTCTATCCCCCTCCCCTCTTCTTTCTAGACCAAACAGCTTTGTTCTATTCCCCCCCCTCTTCTTTCTAGATCAAACAGCTTTGTTCTATTCCCCCCCCTCTTCTTTCTAGACTAAACAGCTTTGTTCTATTCCCCCCCCCTCTTCTTTCTAGACCAAACAGCTTTGTTCTATCCCCCCCCCTCTTCTTTCTAGACCAAACAGCTTTGTTATATCCCCCCCTCTTCTTTCTAGACCAAACAGCTTTGTTCTATCCCCCCCTCTTCTTTCTAGACCAAACAGCTTTGTTCTATCCCCCCCTCTTCTTTCTAGACCAAACAGCTTTGTTCTATCCCCCCCCCCTCTTCTTTCTAGACCAAACAGCTTTGTTCTATCCCCCCCCTCTTCTTTCTAGACCAAACAGCTTTGTTCTATTCCCCCCCCTCTTCTTTCTAGACCAAACAGCTTTGTTCTATCCCCCCCTCTTCTTTCTAGACCAAACAGCTTTGTTCTATTCCCCCCCTCTTCTTTCTAGACCAAACAGCTTTGTTCTATCCCCCCTCTTCTTTCTAGACCAAACAGCTTTGTTCTATCCCCCTCCCCTCTTCTTTCTAGACCAAACAGCTTTGTTCTATCCCCCTCCCCTCTTCTTTCTAGACCAAACAGCTTTGTTCTATTCCCCCCCTCTTCTTTCTAGATCAAACAGCTTTGTTCTATTCCCCCCCCTCTTCTTTCTAGACCAAACAGCTTTGTTCTATTCCCCCTCCCCTCTTCTTTCTAGACCAAACAGCTTTGTTCTATTCCCCCCCCTCTTCTTTCTAGACCAAACAGCTTTGTTCTATCCCCCCCTCTTCTTTCTAGACCAAACAGCTTTGTTCTATTCCCCCCCTCTTCTTTCTAGATCAAACAGCTTTGTTCTATCCCCCCCTCTTCTTTCTAGACCAAACAGCTTTGTTCTATCCCCCTCCCCTCTTCTTTCTAGACCAAACAGCTTTGTTCTATCCCCCCCTCTTCTTTCTAGATCAAACAGCTTTGTTCTATCCCCCTCCCCTCTTCTTTCTAGACCAAACAGCTTTGTTCTATTCCTTCCTCTTCTTTCTAGATCAAACAGCTTTGTTCTATTCCCCCCCTCTTCTTTCTAGACCAAACAGCTTTGTTCTATTCCCCCCTCTTCTTTCTAGATCAAACAGCTTTGTTCTATTCCCCCCCCTCTTCTTTCTAGACCAAACAGCTTTGTTCTATCCCCCCTCTTCTTTCTAGACCAAACAGCTTTGTTCTATCCCCCTCCCCTCTTCTTTCTAGACCAAACAGCTTTGTTCTATCCCCCCCTCTTCTTTCTAGACCAAACAGCTTTGTTCTATCCCCCCTCTTCTTTCTAGACAAAACAGCTTTGTTCTATCCCTCTCCCCTCTTCTTTCTAGACAAAACAGCTTTGTTCTATTCCCCCCGTCTTCTTTCTAGACCAAACAGCTTTGTTCTATTCCCCCCCTCTTCTTTCTAGACCAAACAGCTTTGTTCTATTCTCCCCATCTTCTTTCTAGACCAAACAGCTTTGTTCTATTCCCCCCCTCTTCTTTCTAGACCAAACAGCTTTATTCTATTCCCCCCCCTCTTCTTCTAGACCAAACAGCTTTGTTCTATCCCCCCCCCTCTTCTTTCTAGACCAAACAGCTTTGTTCTATCCCCCCCCCCTCTTCTTTCTAGACCAAACAGCTTTGTTCTATCCCCCCCTCTTCTTTCTAGACCAAACATCTTTGTTCTATTCCCCCCCCTCTTCTTTCTAGACCAAACAGCTTTGTTCTATTCCCCTCCCCTCTTCTTTCTAGACCAAACAGCTTTGTTCTATTCTCCCCTCTTCTTTCTAGACCAAACAGCTTTGTTCTATTCCCCCGCCTCTTCTTTCTAGACCAAACAGCTTTGTTCTATTCCCCCCCTCTTCTTTCTAGACCAAACAGCTTTGTTCTATTCCCCTCCCCTCTTCTTTCTAGATCAAACAGCTTTGTTCTATTCCCCTCCCCTCTTCTTTCTAGACCAAACAGCTTTGTTCTATTCCCCCCCCTCTTCTTTCTAGATCAAACAGCTTTGTTCTATTCCCCCCCCTCTTCTTTCTAGACTAAACAGCTTTGTTCTATTCCCCCTCCCCTCTTCTTTCTAGACCAAACAGCTTTGTTTTATTCCCCTCCCCTTTTCTTTCTAGACCAAACAGCTTTGTTCTATTCCCCTCCCCCTCTTATTTCTAGACCAAACACCAGCCCACAGTAAGGTTGTTTTGAGTTACTTTACATTTCTACATTATACTGTAGTCATTTAGCAGACGCTCTTATCCAGAGAGACTTACAGTTAGTGCATTCGTGTTAAGGTAGCTAGGTGGGAAAACCAGATATCACAGTCATAGTACATTGTTCCTCAATAAAGTCACTATCAGCAAAGTCAGAGCCAGTAAAAAGAAAAGGGAGGGTAGCCGAAAGGTCGGGAGGGACCGTTCCTCTTGCTGCTCTGTAGGTAACCACCATGGTCTATTAGTGGATGAGAGCTTCGACTGGAAGCCAGTGAGGAGAAGAGCAGAGGAGCGGGGTGACATGAGAGGACTTTCAGAAGGTTGAAAACCAGGCGGGATGCAGCGTTCTGGATAAGTTTCTGGGGGGGACCTGGGGGACCCAGCCAAGAGTGAGTTGCAGTAGTTCAGACGGAAGTGCCTGGGACTAGGACATGCTTCACTTCCTGTGTGAGGTAGGGTCGTACACTACGGATGTTGTAGAGCATGAACCTGCAGGAGCGGGTCACTGCTCTGATGTTGGCAGAGAATGACAGGGTGTTGTCCAGGGTCACTTCAAGGTTCTTCACACTCTGTGAGGGGTACGCCGTGGAGTTGTCAACCGTGACGGAGAGGTCTTGGAGCGGTTAGGCCTTCTTTGGGAGGAAGAGCAGCTCCGTCTTGTCGAGGTTGAGCTTGAGGTGGTGGGCCGACATCCAAACTGAGATATCTGCCAGGCACACAGAGATGTGTGTTGCCACCTGAGTGTCAGAAGGGGGGAAGGAGAAAGAAGTTGAGTCTAATCTGATGTCTGCTACTGTCTGGGACTGCCTGTTGCTGCCTACTACTGCCTGCTACTGTCAGTTACGGGTTTCTGTACGGTATTGGTCAGATGTTGATTTTAAACAATCTTCCCTGTACATGTAACATTGTAAGATGTTATGTACAGTGGCATGCGAAAGTATGCACCCCCCTTTGCATTTTTCCTATTATATTTGAAGATGCTAAAAATTTGCGAAACAAACAAGAAATAAGACAAAACAACCGAAAACTTGAGCCTGCATAAATATTCATCCCCCCCCCCACCGAAGTCAATACTTTGTAGAGCCACCTTTTGCAGTAATTACAGCTGCAAGTCTCTTGGGGTATGTCTCTATAAGCTTGGCACATCTAGCCACTAAGATTTTTGCCCATTCGTCAAGGCAAAACTGCTCCAGCTCCTTTATGTTGGATGGATTCCACTGGTGTACAGCAGTCTTTATGTCATACCACAATTTCTCAATTGGATTGAGGTCTGGGATTTGACTAGGTCATTCCAAGACATTTAAATGTTTCCCCTTAAACCACTCGTGTGTTGCTTTAGCAGTATGTTTAGGGTCATTGTCCTGCTGGAAGGTGAACCTCCGTCCCACTCTCAAATCTCTGGAAGACTGAAACAGGTTTCCCTCAAGAATTTCCCTGTATTTAGCGCCATCCATCATTTCTTCAATTCTGACCAGTTTCCCAGTCCTACACTACGGATGTCCCAGAAGGGCGGCTCAGGCGCCTCCGGACCGAAGGGCGGCTCAGGCGGCTCAGGAAAGACGGGCGGCTCAGGCGGCTCAGGACAGACGGGCGGCTCAGGCGGCTCAGGAAAGACGGGCGGCTCAGGCGGCTCAGGACAGACGGGAGCACCTGGAGGAAGGAAACTGAGACAGCCTGGTGCGTGGGGCTGCCACAGGAGGTCTGGTAGGTGGAGGAGGCCCCGGATAGACCGGACCGTGGAGGCTCACTGGTGGTCTCGAGCACCGAGCCTGCCCAACCCTACCTGGCTGAATGCTCACCGTAGCCATGCCAGTGCGCACTGGGCTATGCACACGTACTGGAGACACCATGCGTAGGGCTGGTGCCATGTACCCCGGCCCGAGGAGACGCACTGGAGACCAGATGCGTAGAGCCGGCTTCATGGCACCTGGCTCGATGCCCACTCTAGCCCGGCCGATACGAAGCGCTGCTATGTACCGCACCTGGCTATGCCTGCGCACCGGGGACACCGTGTGCCTCACGGCATAACACGGTGCCTGCCCGGTCCTTCTCTCTCCACGGTAAGCACGGGGATTTGGCTCAGGTCTCCTACCTGACTTAACCCCACTCCCCGTGTGCCTCCCCCCAAGACATTTTTGGGGCTGCCTCTCGGGCTTCCAACCGCGCTTTCGTGCTGCCTCCTCATACCACCGCCTCTCAGCTTTCGCTGCCTCCAGCTCTGCTTTGGGGCGGCGATATTCACCAACCTGAGCCCAGGGTCCTTCTCCGTTTAAAATCTCCTCCCAGGTCCAGGAGTCCTGAGATTCCGGCCGCTGCTGCTGCCCGTTACCACGCTGCTTGGTCCGGTTGTGGTGGCGATTCTGTAACGTTCGTCGTTGGGAGAAAGAGAGGAGGACCAAGATGCAACGTGGTAAGTATTAATTTTAATAAGAATACTTAAACAAAGAACAAAAACAATAAACCGACAAACGAACGAAGACGAAACAGTCCCGTATGGTTAGACACAGACACAGGAACAATCACCCACAATGACAAAACAGGCTACCTAAATATGGCTCCCAATCAGAGACAACAACTGACACCTGCCTCTGATTGGGAACCATATCAGGCCAAACACATAGAAACAGACAAACTAGACATACAACATAGAATGCCCACTCACATCACACCCTGACCAAACAAAACATAGAAACATACAAAGCAAACTATGGTCAGGGCGTGACAGTGGGTGAATACATACGCACGCACCACTTTTCAGTTTTGAATTTTTTTGAATTTTTTGAAACAAGTTATTTTTTTCATTTCACTTCACCAATTTGGACTATTTTGTGTCCATTATATGAAATCCAAATAAAAATCAATTTAAATTACAGTTGTAATGCAACAAAATAGGAAAAACAACAAGGGGGTGAATACTTTTGCAAGGCACTGTAAGATGTTTATTATTGTAATTATGTATTTTGTATGTTGTGTTTATGATGAATCTATGTAATGCAAAGTTTGCAACAAAACAAAAGTTTATTTTTCATTGAACTCCTGACTGTGTTCCAGGACCACCTCCCACTGGGCACAGACGTCAATTCAACATCTATTCCACCTTGGTTCCACGTCATTTCATTGAACCAAGGTGGAAACATGCCCAGTGGGTTGTCAGGTCTGCTCTGGAATCCTGCAGGAATCTGACTCATCAACTCACTTTTCAAGTGACAAACAACAATCTTTACCAGGATTCCATAGTCAGCCTGGTGATGAAAACAGGTTAGTGTACTTCTGAGTGTGACTCATAACGCGCAGTGGGAGATGCTTCTGTAAATGTGTGTGTGTTTATGTGTGTGTGTACATGAGTACATGTGTGTAGATGGGTGAATGTGTGTGTGTCTCAGAGCAGGCTGGTGGGAGGAGCTATAGGAGGACTGGCTGGAATGGAATAGATGGAAAAGACTCACTGTGGTTTCCATGGTTTCCATGTTTGATGTGTCTGATTCCATTCCATGTATTCCATTCCAGCCATTACAAAGAGCCTGTCCTCCTATAGCTCCTCCCACCAGCCTCCATTGGCAGGTGTGTGTGTGCTAACGTTCTTACATACTTGTGTGCGTGTGCATGTGTGTGTGTGTGTGTGTGTGTGTGTGTGTGTGCGTGCGTGCGTGCGTGCGTGGGTGTGTGTGTGTGTGTGGGCAGTTCAGTGTGCTTGCAGGTTAATATGCGCATGTGCCTCTACTGTACATGTATCTATTAAAGCAGAGTCAGTACTCAGAGAGACTCAGACCGAGACACACAGAGAGAGAGAGACAGACAGGGAGACAGCTTGACAAAGAGCCTGGGAGACAGACAAAGACAGACAGTCAGACAGACAGACAGACAGACAGACAGACAGACAGACACCATGTCTCCCTCCCAGTCCTCACTACTACTACTGCTGCTGATGGTCTCCTGCTCCGGGGCCACCCACTTCTTAGGAGGAACCATGACCTTCAACTTCATAGGGACCTACTCAGACGGAACCTACAGGGTGAGACCAATGACAATGATGATGCTTCCTATTAAAGATGCACTAAGCAGAAATCACTCTGCCATTTCCTGGTTGATATAATTCTAATAGTTTGTCTAATTTCAGTTTGTGACAAAACAAGCATGTATAGTGTAGATCTAAACTGCTGTGAAATATATTTTCAATAACCAACAATATAGTATGTTCAGCTGTTTGAAACTGGTGTACAGAACTGAAAGTAAAAGACACAAAAAGACAGATCTATAACTCACATTTCTACGTATTGCAGCTTCAAGTGTCATGAAGTGTTTTCTTCCAATAGAGAGAAATTATAATTTGTTCTTGCTGTCATCTTCATGGGGTTGGAGTTTTACTGGTAACTTTCTAAATGTACCAGTAAACTACCAGAATGTACCAGTAAACTACCAAATGTACCAGTAAACTACCAGAATGTACCAGTAAACTACCAAATGTACCAGTAAACTACCAAATGTACCAGTAAACTACCAAATGTATCAGTAAACTACCAATTGTACCAGTAAACTACCAAATGTACCAGTAAACTACCAGAATTACCAGTAAACTACCAAATGTACCAGTAAACTACCAAATGTACCAGTAAACTACCAGAATTACCAGTAAACTACCAAATGTACCAGTAAACTACCAATTGCACCAGTAAACTACCAAATGTACCAGTAAACTACCAGAATTACCAGTAAACTACCAAATGTACCAGTAAACTACCAGAATGTACCAGTAAACTACCAGATGGTACAAGTAAACTACCAGAATGTATCAGTAAACTACCAGAATGTACCAGTAAACTACCAAATGTACCAGTAAACTACCAGAATGTACCAGTAAACTACCAGTAAACTACCAGAATGTATCAGTAAACTACCAGAATGTATCAGTAAACTACCATATTGTACCAGTAAACTACCAGAATGTACCAGTAAACTACCAAATGTACCAGTAAACTACCAGAATGTACCAGTAAACTACCAGAATGTACCAGTAAACTACCAGAATGTACCAGTAAACTACCAGAATGTACCAGTAAACTACCAAATGTACCAGTAAACTACCAGAATGTACCAGCAAACTACCAGATGGTACCAGTAAACTACCAGAATTTATCAGTAAACTACCAGATTGTACCAGTAAACTACCAAATGTACCAGTAAACTACCAGAATGTACCAGTAAACTACCAGTAAACTACCAGAATGTATCAGTAAACTACCAGAATGTACCAGTAAACTACCAGATTGTACCAGTAAACTACCAGAATGTACCAGTAAACTACCAGAATGTACCAGTAAACTACCAAATGTACCAGTAAACTACCAGAATGTACCAGTAAACTACCAGAATGTACCAGTAAACTACCAGAATGTACCGGTAAACTACCAGAATGTACCAGTAAACTACCAAATGTACCAGTAAACTACCAGAATGTACCAGTAAACTACCAGAATGTACCAGTAAACTACCAGAATGTATCAGTAAACTACCAGAATGCACCAGTAAACTACCAAATGTACCAGTAAACTACCAGAATGTACCAGTAAACTACCAGAATGTGCCAGTAAACTACCAGATTGTACCAGTAAACTACCAGATTGTACCAGTAAACTACGAGATTGTACCAGTAAACTACAAGAATGTACCAGTAAACTACCAGAGTTTACCAGTAAACTACCAGAGTGTACCAGTAAACTACCAGAGTGTACCAGTAAACTACCAAATGTACCAGTAAACTACCAGAATGTACCAGTAAACTACCAAATGTACCAGTAAACTACCAAATGTACCAGTAAACTACCAGAATGTACCAGTAAACTACCAGATGGTGCCAGTAAACTACCAGAATGTATCAGTAAACTACCAGAATGTACCAGTAAACTACCAAATGTACCAGTAAACTACCAGAATGTACCAGTAAACTACCAGAATGTACCAGTAAACTACCAGAATGTACCAGTAAACTACCAGAATGTACCAGTAAACTACCAAATGTACCAGTAAACTACCAGAATGTACCAGCAAACTACCAGATGGTACCAGTAAACTACCAGAATTTATCAGTAAACTACCACATTGTACCAGTAAACTACCAAATGTACCAGTAAACTACCAGAATGTACCAGTAAACTACCAGTAAACTACCAGAATGTATCAGTAAACTACCAGAATGTACCAGTAAACTACCAGATTGTACCAGTAAACTACCAGAATGTACCAGTAAACTACCAGAATGTACCAGTAAACTACCAAATGTACCAGTAAACTACCAGAATGTACCAGTAAACTACCAGAATGTACCAGTAAACTACCAGAATGTACCGGTAAACTACCAGAATGTACCAGTAAACTACCAAATGTACCAGTAAACTACCAGAATGTACCAGTAAACTACCAGAATGTACCAGTAAACTACCAGAATGTATCAGTAAACTACCAGAATGCACCAGTAAACTACCAAATGTACCAGTAAACTACCAGAATGTACCAGTAAACTACCAGAATGTGCCAGTAAACTACCAGATTGTACCAGTAAACTACCAGATTGTACCAGTAAACTACGAGATTGTACCAGTAAACTACAAGAATGTACCAGTAAACTACCAGAGTTTACCAGTAAACTACCAGAGTGTACCAGTAAACTACCAGAGTGTACCAGTAAACTACCAAATGTACCAGTAAACTACCAGAATGTACCAGTAAACTACCAAATGTACCAGTAAACTACCAAATGTACCCATAAACTACCAGAATGTACCAGTAAACTACCAGATGGTGCCAGTAAACTACCAGAATGTATCAGTAAACTACCAGAATGTACCAGTAAACTACCAAATGTACCAGTAAACTACCAGAATGTACCAGTAAACTACCAGAATGTACCAGTAAACTACCAGAATGTACCAGTAAACTACCAGAATGTACCAGTAAACTACCAAATGTACCAGTAAACTACCAGAATGTACCAGCAAACTACCAGATGGTACCAGTAAACTACCAGAATTTATCAGTAAACTACCAGATTGTACCAGTAAACTACCAAATGTACCAGTAAACTACCAGAATGTACCAGTAAACTACCAGTAAACTACCAGAATGTATCAGTAAACTACCAGAATGTACCAGTAAACTACCAGATTGTACCAGTAAACTACCAGAATGTACCAGTAAACTACCAGAATGTACCAGTAAACTACCAAATGTACCAGTAAACTACCAGAATGTACCAGTAAACTACCAGAATGTACCAGTAAACTACCAGAATGTACCGGTAAACTACCAGAATGTACCAGTAAACTACCAAATGTACCAGTAAACTACCAGAATGTACCAGTAAACTACCAGAATGTACCAGTAAACTACCAGAATGTATCAGTAAACTACCAGAATGCACCAGTAAACTACCAAATGTACCAGTAAACTACCAGAATGTACCAGTAAACTACCAGAATGTGCCAGTAAACTACCAGATTGTACCAGTAAACTACCAGATTGTACCAGTAAACTACGAGATTGTACCAGTAAACTACAAGAATGTACCAGTAAACTACCAGAGTTTACCAGTAAACTACCAGAGTGTACCAGTAAACTACCAGAGTGTACCAGTAAACTACCAAATGTACCAGTAAACTACCAGAATGTACCAGTAAACTACCAAATGTACCAGTAAACTACCAAATGTACCAGTAAACTACCAGAATGTACCAGTAAACTACCAGATGGTGCCAGTAAACTACCAGAATGTATCAGTAAACTACCAGAATGTACCAGTAAACTACCAAATGTACCAGTAAACTACCAGAATGTACCAGTAAACTACCAGTAAACTACCAGAATGTATCAGTAAACTACCAGAATGTACCAGTAAACTACCAGATTGTACCAGTAAACTACCAGAATGTACCAGTAAACTACCAAATGTACCAGTAAACTACCAGAATGTACCAGTAAACTACCAGAATGCACCAGTAAACTACCAGAATGTACCAGTAAACTACCAGAATGTACCAGTAAACTACCAAATGTACCAGTAAACTACCAGAATGTACCAGTAAACTACCAGATGGTACCAGTAAACTACCAGAATTTATCAGTAAACTACCAGAATGTACCAGTAAACTACCAAATGTACCAGTAAACTACCAGAATGTACCAGTAAACTACCAGTAAACTACCAGAATGTATCCGTAAACTACCAGAATGTACCAGTAAACTACCAGATTGCACCAGTAAACTACCAGAATGTACCAGTAAACTACCAGAATGTATCAGTAAACTACCAAATGTACCAGTAAACTACCAGAATGTACCAGTAAACTACCAGAATGTACCAGTAAACTACCAGATTGTACCAGTAAACTACCAGATTGTAACAGTAAACTACGAGATTGTACCAGTATACTACAAGAATGTACCAGTAAACTACCAGAGTGTACCAGTAAACTACCAGAGTGTACCAGTAAACTACCAGTAAACTACCAGAGGGTACCAGTAAACCACCAGAATGTACCAGTAAACTACCAGGGTGTACCAGTTAACTACCAGATTGTACCAGTAAACTACCAGAATGTACCAGTAAACTACCAGAATGTACCAGTAAACTACCAGAATGTACCAGTGAACTAGTTTACAGATAGATAAATAGATCTAAACGGATACCACATTACCGGATTCCTGCCGCAAGCTCTGGACCATTACACAGGATCATCGCAGCTTGCTAGCTGCAACCAAGTGGCTATTGTACCCTTATCCTACTCCTCCTCTGTTCCTCTGGTGATGTAGAGGTTAACCCAGGCCCTGTAGCCCCAGTACTAGACCTATTCCCCAGGCGCTGTCACGACTTCCGCCGAAGTCGGTCCCTCTCCTTGTTCGTTCGGCGGTCGAAGTCACCGGCCTTCTAGCCATCGCCGATCCACTTTCCATTTTCCATTTGTTTTGTCTTTGTCTTACACACCTCGTTTCAATTCCCCAATTACTTGTTCATTATTTAACCCTATGTTCCCCCATGTTTGTTTGTGAGTAATTGTTTATTGTATTGCGGTCCGTATTGCGGTCCGTATTGTGTGGCCTTGTATTTATATTACATGTATTGTGTTTATATTGAGTAAATTGCTTTCTTTACTCATATCTGCTGTCCTGCGCCTGATTCATCTCACCAGCTACACACAGAAGCATTACAGAATAACTAACCTGAAATGGAGTCAGCAGGATCAGAAGAAAAGTGCGTCCAGCAGTACGCGACCATGTTACATCATCTGGGCACCGCCATGGATCACGTGCTGCAGACGATGGATAGATGGGAGAGAGAAGGAGGTCCTCCAACGCCTCCACCAGCCCCACTACCGCCGACCCCACTGTCCACCCCTCTTTCACCCGGTCCCAGCGGGATTCGGCTCGCGCTCCCGAGGGAGTATAATGGGACGGCTGCCGAGTGCCAGCGGTTCCTACTACAGCTGGAGCACTACCTGGTGACCGTCCACCCGGCTCATTCGGGACGTGGCAAAGCCGTATGGAGTGAAGGAGACGCGGCGTTGGAGCATTACTCAGAGCTTTCGGGCAATTTTTGACCACCCGCCTGCCTTAGGTGAACGACTGTTCCAGCGCGGGATGGAACGACAGGGTCCTGATCGATCACTACAGAGTGAGTCACTGTTCAGTGTGTCAGGCTACACCAGACAGGGGGGAGGGGCACCTCTGCGCGAGGACGTCCGTCAGGAGTTGGCCTGCATAGAGACACTACCTTCACATTGGACCAGCTGGTGGACCTGTCCACCCGGCTGGACAACCTGCTGACTACCCGCGTACGTCCGGATCGGGGCCTGTCAGTTCCATCCCCCTCCGCTCCGACGCCCATGGAGCTGGGAGGTGCTGCACTTAGGGCGACCGGTGGAGGGGCCATTCCCTGCACCATCTATGGCCTCAGAGGGCACACTGCTGGTCAGTGCTGGGGGGGTTCCTCAGGGAGTCGAGGCAGCAGGCAGGGCACTGTCGTGTCACCCCAGGTGAGTCGGCACCAGGCTCACCCAGAGCCCCCTGTTGCTCACATGTATGTGTTTATCAAATTTCTTGAGTTTTCCCCGCATTCCCAGCATAAGGCGCTCGTAGATTCAGGCGCAGCTGGGAATTTTATTGACCGTTCTTTTGCCCATAGTTTAGGGATCCTCATTGTTCCTGTGGATATGCCCTTCCCTGTGCACGCCCTAGATAGTCGACCATTAGGGTCAGGGCTGATTAGGGAGGCCACCGCTCCACTAGACATGGTTACGCAGGAGGGTCACAAGGAGAGAATCAGTCTCTTCCTTATTGACTCTCCTGCATTTCCCATGGTGCTGTGCCTAACCTGGTTGGCCTGTCATGACCCCACTATTTCGTGGCAACAGAGGGCTCTGAAGGGGTGGTCACGAGAGTGCTCAGGGATTTCCATCGGTGCAAGTCCAGACCAGGTCTCCACCGTGCGCATCCCCTCAGAATATGCCGATTTGGCTTTCGCCTTCTGTAAGAAGAAGGCGACTCAATTACCACCCCATCGACGGAAGGATTGTGCGATAAATCTCCTGGTAGACGCAGCACTTCCCAGGAGTCACGTGTATCCTCTGTCACAGGAGGAGACGGCGGCTATGGAAACATATGTCTCCGAATCTCTGGGGCAGGGATACATTTGGCCCTCCACTTCACCTGCCTCCTCGAGTTTCTTTTTTGTGAAGAAGAAGGATGGAGGTCTGCGCCAATGTATTGACTATCAGGTTATCAATCAGATCACTGTGAGGTACAGCTACCCGCTGCCTCTTATCGCCAGTGCGATCGAGTCAATGCACGGGGCGCACTTCTTCACAAAATTGGATCTCAGGAGCGCTTTCAACCTGGTGCATATCCGGGAGGGAGGCTAGTGGAAGACGGCATTTAGTACCACCTCTGGGCACTATGAGTACCTCGTCATGCCATACGGGTTGATGAATGCTCCATCAGTCTTCCAGGCGTTTGTAGACGAGATTTTCCGGGACCTGCACGGGCAGGGTGTAGTGGTGTATATTGATGACATTCTGATATACTCCGCTACACGCGCCGGGCATGTGTCCCTGGTGCGCAGGGGGCTTGGTCGCCTGTTGGAGCATGACCTGTACGTCAAGGCTGAGAAATGTCTATTCTTCCAAGAGTCCGTCTCCTTCCCAGGGTATCGCATTTCCACTTCAGGGACCGCATTTCAGCCGTGCGTAATTGGCCGACTCCCACCACAGAAAAGGAAGTGCAGCGGTTTCTAGGGTTTGCCAACTACTACCAGAGGTTTTTCCGGGGTTTTGGTCAGGTAGTGGCTCCCATTACCTCACTGCTGAAGGGGGGACCGGTGCGACTGCAGTGGTCGGCTGAGGCGGACAGGGCTTTTGGTCACCTGAAGGCTCTGTTTACCTCGGCTCCGTGCTGGCTCATCCGGATCCCTCTTTGGCATTCATAGTGGAGGTGGACACGTCCGAGGCTGGGATAGGAGCCGTGCTCTCTCAGTGCTCGGGCACGCCACCAAAGCTCCGCCCACGTGCTTTCTTTTTGAAGAAGCTCAGCCCGGCGGAGCGAAACTATGATGTGGGGGACCGGGAGTTGTTGGCTGTTGTCAAAGCTCTGAAGGCGTGGAGACATTGGCTTGAGGGGGCTAAACACCCTTTTCTCATCTGGACTGACCACCGCAATCTGGGATACATCCGGGAGGCGAGGAGACTGAACACTCACCAGTTAAGGTGGGCCATGTACTTTACCCATTTTGGTTTCACTCTGTCTTACAGACCAGGTTCCCAGAACGCAAAGGCAGACGCATTGTCCCGGATGTATGATACAGATGAGTGGTCCATAGATCACACTCCCATACTTCCGGCCTCTTGCCTGGTGGCACCGGTGGTGTGTGAGCTGGACGCGGACATCGAGCAGGCGTTACGCACAGAACCCACTCCCCCCCCAGTGTCCAGCTGGGCGCCTGTACGTTCCGTCTGCTGTCCCCGACCGTTTGATCTATTGGGCCCACACGTCACCCTCCTCTGGTCGCCCTGGCATCGGTTGGACGGTGCGTTGCCTTAGTGGGAAGTACTGGTGGTCCACCTTGGCCAAGGTGAGGGTTTATGTTTCCTCCTGCTTTGTGTGCACCCAGTGCAAGGCGCCCAGGCACCTGCCCAGAGGAAATTTACAACCCCTACCCGTTCCACAACGGCCGTGGTCGCACCTATCGGTGGACTTCCTGACGGATCTTCCTCCCTCACAGTGTAACACCACGATCCTGGTCGTTGTGGATCGGTTTTCTAAGTCCTGCCGACTCCTCCCTTTGCCCGGTCTCCCTACAGCCCTACAGACTGTGGACGCCCTGTTCACTCACGTCCTCCGGCACTACGGGGTGCCTGAGGACAAAGTCTCTAATCGGGGTCCTAAGTTCACGTCCAGGGTCTGGAGAGCGTTCATGGAACGTCTGGGGGTCTCGGTCAGCCTCACCTCAGGTTTTCACCCCGAGAGTAACGGGCAGATGGAGAGAGTAAATCAGGATGTGGGTAGGTTTCTGCGGTCTTATTGCCAGGACCGGCCAGGGGAGAGGGCGGCGTTCATCCCTTGGGCAGAGATGGTCCAAAACTCCTCCACTAACCTCTCTCCCTTCCAGTGCGTCCTGGGGTATCAGCCGGATCTGGCACCTTGGCATCAGAGCCAGATTGAAGCTCCTGTGGTGGATGAATGGTTTAAGCGCTCGGAGGAGACCCGGGACGCCGCACATTTGCACCTGCAACGGGCCATGAGGCGGCAGAAGGCGAGCGCCGACCGCCTCCGCAGTGAGGCGGGGTCTGGCTCTCGACCTGAAACATGCCCCTCCTCCTGCCCTGCCGGAAACTGGGACCGCGGTTTGTGGGGCCATTCACAGTCCTGAGGAGACTTAACGAGGTATGCTACAGGTTACAGATTACCGAATTTATCCGTCGTTCCATGTGTCTCTCCTCAGGCCGGTGGTGGCTGGTCCACTCTAGGAGTCTGAGGTGCGGGAGGTTCCTCCGCCCCCTCTGGACATCGAGGGGGCCCAGGCGTATGCTGTTCGAGCCATCCTGGACTCGAGGTGTCGGGCGAGGGGCCTTCAGTACCTCGTGGAGTGGGATGGGTTGGTGTCGGCGCGCTAAGGTTGGTGTCCGGTTGGTGTCGGCACCCCGAGGATGGTGTCGGCGCACTGCTGGAGCCGCACGTCATGGAGGGGGGGGTTACTGTCACGACTTTGGTAGAAGTTTGTCCCTCTCCTTGTTCGGGCGGCGTTCGGCGGTCGACGTCACCGGCCTTCTAGCCATCGCCGATCCAGTTTTCATTTTCCAGTCGTTTTGTCTTTGTCTTACACACCTGGTTTCAATTCCCCAATTACTTGTTCATTATTTAACCCTCTGTTCCCCCATGTTTGTTTGTGAGTAATTGTTTATTGTATTGCGGTCCGTATTGTGTGGCCTTGTATTTATATTACATGTATTGTGTTTATATTGAGTAAATTGCTTTCTTTACTCATATGTGCTGTCCTGCGCCTTACTCATCGCACCAGCTACACACAGAAGCATTACAGGCGCTCTCATTTGTTGACTTCTGTGTCGGGTTGGTGTCGGCACCCCAAGGTTGGTGTCAGCGCACGGCTGGAGCCGTGCGTCATGGGGGGGGGGGGGGGGTACTGTCACAACTTTGGTAGAAGTTGGTCCCTCTCCTTGTTCGGGCGCCGATCGGCGGTCGACGTCACCAGCCTTCTAGCCATCGCCGAACCAGTTTTCATTTTCCATTTGTTTTGTCTTACAGGCGCTCTCATTTGTTGACTTCTGTAACCGTAAAAGCCTAGGTTTCATGCATGTTAACATCAGAAGCACCCTCCCTAAGTTTGTTTTATTCACCGTGTCTTGTCTTTGGCATCATTAAATTGAAGACTGGTATTTTATCAAATCAATTCTTTGTAAATATTATTAAGTGATTCAACTAATCATGTAAATGTAATTAACTAGGAAGTCGGGGCACCAAGGAAAATCTTCAGATTACAAAGTTATAATTTTCCTAACATAACTCTTCAGATATTTTAATATCTGATCAACTAGTCTTCTAATTAATGAATTATTCTTTACTTTAGTCTCATTCCAAACGTCGTAAATTTTTGGTTATCTGCATGATCCCAGCCTTTACTATGAATCATCCATACACCAATTGTCTTAATCATTTATTTACTAAATAAATAAATAATCACAGAAATGCATAAACAAACAAACAGTAGGTATGGTTACAGGGTAATGATAGGGGAGGTTCCCTAGTGGGCTAAGCCGATATGACGGCTTGGTGGACAAAGGGAAGTGGGTGTGGACTGAGATGGGCGGGACTTACAAAAGAGACACTACACAGTTGATAATTATATTAATGCTAATCCTTTGCACATGAACGCTCATTCATTCGCGAATAATTGCAATCAATATATATTTACGCTCAGTGTGTCGTTGTGATCTCTGTTGCAATCGTCCGTTTTTCTGTTGGAAAGTTAATCTGCGCATCTCTCTCTCTGCTTCCCTGAAGTATTTCGTAGTTAGAATGGATACTTCAGAGTACCATTCAGAAATGTTCTTATAGAAAAGATATTTCGGCGGTTGTCGGTCTTCGCAATCCAGGTTGACATAATTTCTATCTGCAGACTAGTAATTAGTATTTAAGATTTGCTCTTATTCAGGATCAATAGTCTCAGAGTTTAACCATTTCCACATGTGTAGCCAATGCTAGGAATTCAACAACCATTACAACCTTAGCTTATACTGAGGTTGTTGTGGTCTAAACCTCAAACCTTCTCCCCCTCGGTGATCGAGGTACGCATGATCTGAAGAGGATTTCTTCAGGTTGGGGTTTTATTCGGAACAGTAGAAACGGGCTGCCAGTGACTTTAAAGGGAATACAATTCTCTCACATTAACATGATTACATCATTTCACAAACTCAATTATTTTTTACAATAATTAGACGCAAACCTCATAACGGAGGCTCCTGTATAAACAGAGTTATGGTAATGTGTCTGTATTGTCTTTCATGAGGTCACAAACATGAAACAAAACGGACCGGGTCGTAGCTGGCTTATCCACCGACCGTTTACACATTCTCCAAAACATGGACATTGTTCAGTTCTCAAGTTCTATGTGTCTCTTTCTGCCGGGGGGAAGAGGGTCTCCTCCAGGAATTTACGACCTGAGATAACAGAACCTGGGTGTTGGAGAGGGAGAAAGGAATGCCACGATCTATACCCAGAAAGGGCCACGTCATGACAGGGCCACGCTTTAGCACACTCCGCCAACCCGGATGTCCTAGCCGTGTCTGATTCCTGGTTTAGGAAGGCCACCAAAAATTCTGAAATTTCCATCCCCAACTACAACATTTTCCGCCAAGATAGAACTGCCAAAAGGGGTGGTGATGCAATCTACTGCAGAGACAGCCTGCAGAGTTCTGTCATAATACTAAAACAGTTCCAGCTTCTACTTTTAAAAATACACCTTTCCAGAAATAAGTCTCTCACTGTGCCTGTTATAGACCCCCCTTAGCTCCCAGCTCTGCCCTGGACACCATATGTGAATTGATTGAATTGATTGCCCCCCATCTATCTTCAGAGTTCGCTCTGTTAGGTGACCTAAACTGGGATATGTTTAACACCCCGGCCATCCTACAATCTAAGCTAGATGCCCTCAGTCTCACACAAATGATAAATATCAATAAATCCGTAAACACGGGCACCCTCATAGATATCATCCTGACCAACCTGCCCTCTAAATACACCTCTACTGTCTTCAACCAGGATCTCAGCGATCATTGCCTCATTGCCTGCATCCGTAATGGGTCCGGGGTCAAACGACCACCCCTCATCACTGTCAAACTCTCCCTAAAACACTTCAGCGAGCAGGCCTTTCTAAACGACCTGGCCCGGGTATCCTGGAAGGATACTGACCTCATCCCGTCAGTAGAGAATGCCTGGTTGGTCTTTAAAAGTGCCTTCTTCACCATCTTAAATAAGCATGCCCCATTTTAACATTTTGATCTAAGAACAGATATATCCCGTGGTTCACCACAGACTTGACTGCCCTTGATCAGCACAAAAACATCTTGTGGCGTACTGCACTAGCATTGAAAAAACCCCGCGATATGCAACTTTTCAGGCAAGTCAGGAACCAATATACACAGTCAGTTAGGAAAGCAAAGGCTAGCTTTTTCAAACAGAACTTTGCATCCTGTAGTACTAACTACAAAATGTGTTGGGACACTGTAAAGTCCATGGAGAATAAGAGCACTGCCTCTCAGCTGCCCACTGCACTGAGGCTAGGAAACACTGTCAGCACTGATAAATCTACGATAATCGAGAATTTCAATAAGCATTTTTCTACGGCTGGCCATGCTTTCCACCTGGCTACCCCTACCCCGGCCAACAGCTCTTCAACCCCCACAGCTACTTGCCCAACCCCCCCCCCCCCCACCCCCCGCTTCTCCTTCACCCAAATCCAGATAGCTGATGTTCTGAAAGAGCTGCAAAATCTGGACCCCTACAAATCAGCTGGCCTAGACAATCTGGACCCTCTCTTTCTAAAATTATCCGCTGCAATTGTTGCCACCCCTATTACTAGTCTGTTCAACCTCTCTTTCGTATCGTCTGAGATACCTAAAGATTGGAAAGCTTCCGTGGTCATCCCTCTCTTCAAAGGGGGAGAAACTCTAGACCCAAAATGTTACAGACCTATATCTATCCTGCCCTGCCTTTAAAAAGTCTTCGAAAGCCAAGTTAACAAACAGATCACCGACCATTTTGAATCCCACCGTATCTTCTCCACTATGCAATCTGGTTTCCGAGTTGGTCTCAATCAAGCTCAAGGTCCTAAACGATATTATAACCGCCATCGATAAAAGACAGTACTGTGCAGCCGTATTCATCGATCTGGCCAAGGCTTTCGATCACAGCATTCTTATCGGCAGACTCAATAGCCTTGGTTTCTCAAATGACTGCCTTGCCTGGTTCACCAACTACTTCGCAGACAGAGTTCAGTGTGTCAAATCGGAGGGCCTGTTGTCCGGACCTCTCGCAGTCTCTATGGGGGTGACACAGGGTTCAATTCTCGGGCCAACTCTTTTCTCTGTATACATCAATGAAGTCGCTCTTGCTGCTGGTGATTCTCTGATCCACCTCTACGCAGACGACACCATTCTGTATATATCTGGCCCTTCTTTGGACACTGTGCTAACAAACCTCCAGACGAGCTTCAATGTCATACAACACTCCTTCCGTGGCCTCCAACTGCTTTTAAATGCTAGTAAAACTAAATGCATGCTCTTCAACCGATTGCTTCCCGTACCCGCCTGCCCGACTAGCATCACTACTCTGGACGGCTCTTACTTAGAATATGTGGACAACTACAAATACCTAGGTGTCTGGTTAGACTGTAAACTCTCCTTCCAGACTCATATTAAGCATCTCCAATCCAAAATTCTTTCTAGAATCGGCTTCCTATTTCGCAACAAAGCCTTCATCACTCATGCTGCCAAACATACCCTCGTAAAACTAACCATCCTACCAATCCTTGACTTCAACGATGTAATTTACAAAATAGCCTCCAACACTCTACTCAGCAAATTGGATGTAGTCTATCAGAGTGCCATCCGTTTTGTCACCAAAGCCCCACATACTACCCACCACTGCGACCTGTATGCTCTCATTGGTGGGCCCTTGCTACATATTCGTCTTTAAACACACTGGCTCCAGGTCATCTAAAGTCTTTGCTATGTAAAGCCCCACCTTTTCTTAGCTCACTGGTCACCATAGCAACACCCACCCGTAGCACGCGCCCCAGCAGGTATATTTCACTGGTCATCCCCAAAGCCAACACCTCTTTGGCCGCCTTTCCTTCCAGTTCTCATCTGCCAATGACTGGAACGAATTGCAAAAATCACTGAAGCTGGAGTCTTATATCTCCCTCACTAAATTTAAGCATCCGCTGTCAGAGCAGCTCACAGATCACAGCACCTGTACACAGCCCATCTGTAAATAGCCCAAACCACTACCTCATCCCCATACTGTTGTTTATTTTTGCTCTTTTGCACCCCAGTATTTCTACTTGCACATCATCATCTGCACATCTATCACTCCAGTGTTTAATTGCTAAATTGTAATTATTTTGCCACTAAGGCCTATTTATTGCCTTACCTCCCTAATTTTACTTCATTTGCGCACACTGTATATAGACTTTTCTATTGTGTTATTGACTGTACGTTTGTTCATGTGTAACTGTGTTGTTGTTTTTGTCGCACTGCTTTGCTTTATCTTGGCCAGGTCACAGTTGTAAATGAGAACTTGTTCTCAACTGGCCTACCTGGTTAAATAAAGGTGAAATATATATATATTTATTTATTTATTTTATAAAAAAGTGTACAAAACCAAAATTAAAAGACACAAAAAGACAGATCTTTAACTCACATTTCTAAATATTTCTTCAACTGAAAAACATGTTTATTTGTTCTTGTTGTCATCTTGAAAAATATGTTCTTCATGTAAATGTCCCAGTAAACTACCAGCATTTACCAGTAAACTACCAGCATGTACCAGTAAACTACCAGCATTTACCAGTAAACTACCAGCATGTACCAGTAAACTACCAGCATTTACCAGTAAACTACCAGCATTTACCAGTAAACTACCAGCATTTACCAGTAAACTACCAGCATTTACCAGTAAACTACCAGCATTTACCAGTAAACTACCAGCATTTACCAACAAACTACCAACATTTACCAGTAAACTACCAACATTTGCCAGTAAACTACCAGCATTTACCAGTAAACTACCAGCATTTACCAGTAAACTACCAGCATTTACCAGCAAACTACCAGCATTTACCAGTAAACTACCAGCATTTACCAGTAAACCACCAGCATTTACCAGTAAACTACCAGCATTTACCAGTAAACTACCAGCATTTACCAGTAAACTACCAGCATTTACCAGCAAACTACCAACATTTACCAGTAAACTACCAACATTTGCCAGTAAACTACCAGCATTTACCAGTAAACTACCAGCATTTACCAGTAAACTACCAGCATTTACCAGTAAACTACCAGCATTCACCAGCAAACTACCAACATTTACCAGTAAACTACCAACATTTGCCAGTAAACTACCAGCATTTACCAGTAAACTACCAGCATTTACCAGTAAACTACCAGCATTTACGAGTAAACTACCAACATTTGCCAGTAAACTACCAGCATTTACCAGTAAACTACCAGCATTTACCAGAAAACTACCAACATTTACCTGTAAACTACCAACATTTACCGGTAAACTACCAACATTTATCGGTAAACTACCAACATTTACCAGTAAACTACCAACATTTACCAGTAAACTACCAACATTTACCAGTAAACTACCAACATTTACCAGTAAACTTCCAGCATTTACCAGTAAACTACCAGCATTTACCAGTAAACTACCAGCATTTACCAGTAAACTACCCGCATTTACCAGTAAACTACCAGCATTTACCAGTAAACTACCAACATTTACCAGTAAACTACCAACATTTACCAGTAAACTACCAGCATTTACCAGTAAACTACCAGCATTTACCAGTAAACTACCAGCATTTACCAGTAAACTACCAACATTTACCAGTAAACTACCAGCATTTACCAGTAAACTACTAGCATTTACCAGTAAACTACCAACATTTACCAGTAAACTACCAACATTTACCAGTAAACTACCAGCATTTACCAGTAAACTACCAGCATTTACCAGTAAACTACCAGCATTTACCAGTAAACTACCGACATTTACCAGTAAACTACCAGCATTTACCAGTAAACTTGTAACGATTTTCTTCTTCTTCTGACGAGGAATATGAAAGATCGGTCCAAAATGCAGCTTGGTAAGTGTCCATGTTACTTTAAAACCTCTACCCAATCACCCTCCCGGATCCGGGATCCTTCTCATCAGAAACGCTGACTAGCATAGCCTAGCATAGCGCCACAAGTAAATAATAGCATATAAATATCATGAAATCACAAGTCCAATACAGCAAATGAAAGATAAACATCTTGTGAATCCAGCCAACATGTCCGATTTTTAAAATGTTTACAGCGAAAACACAACATATATTTACGTTAGCTCACCACCATATCCAAAAACACACCGCTATTTTTTCACAGCAAAGATAGCTTTCACAAAACCCACAAATAGAGATAAAAATAATCACTAACCTTTGAACAACTTCATCAGATGACTGTCTTATAACATCATGTTATACAATACATTTATGTTTTGTTCAAAAATGTGCATATTTATAGCTACAAATCCTGGTTTTACATTGGCGCCATGATCATAAATGGCTCCAAAACAGCCGGAATAATTACAGAGAGCAACGTGAAATACAGAAATACTCATCATAAAACATTTATGAAAAATACATGTTGTACACATAATGAAAGATAAACATCTTGTGAATCCAGCCAACATGTCCGATTTTTTAAATGTTTTACAGCGAAAACACAACATATATTTATGTTAGCTCACCACAATAGCCCAAAACACAACGCCATTTTTTCACCGCAAAGATAGCTTTCACAAAACCCACAAATAGAGATAGAATTAATCACTAACCTTTGAACAACTTCATCAGATGACAGTCTTATAACATCATTTATGTTTTGTTTGAAAATGTGCATATTTAGAGCTACAAATCCTGTTTTTTTTACATGGCGCAAAAATGCCAGAAATCTTGCCTGTTTGTAGGTGACCAAATACTTATTTTCCACCATAATTTGCAAATAAATTCATTAAAAATCCTACAATGGGATTTTCTGGATTTTCTTTTTTCATTTTGTCTGTCATAGTTGAAGTGTACCTATGATGAAAATTACAGGCCTCTCTAATCTTTTTAAGTGGGAGAACTTGCACAATTGGTGGCTGACTAAATACTTTTTTGCCCCACTGTATATATCTACTTCACAATTTGGAATTGATATTATCTATTGTTGATAACTAGGTTTTGTTTTGAAATGATAATATCTACTGTTGATACCTAAGTGTTGTTTTGAGTTGATTTTGCCTGTTGTTGATAACCAAGCTTTGTCCACCAATGATTATGTTGTCCCTAACCACTCCCTCTCCAATCAGGCTTTGATGTAACATGGTCTGTTCTCTACAGAAAGCTTGTTGAATCATTGTAATCCCTGACAAATGCTGAAATGCATCAGAGTTTAGAATGTTCTGTACTATTGAACGTACCATAATGATAAAGGCATTTAGTTATATGAAGAATGCCTTGCTCCTCCTGGTTCTCTTACCCTCCTTACCAAAGAAAACATTTGTCTTTGTTGCACACTTGTTAAAGACAGCAGTCTAGCAATGTGTCTGAAGTGGTGGTTTAATGAAGTGTGTCGTTGCAGGTGGACCTTTGTTACAAGGCAGCCTTCCACTCTCCCGTATGTCTAACTGATACCTGGTTGTGTGTCAGTGGGGACTGTGGGAATGAGACCAGTCTAGTGCTTAAGATAGTGGACCAGGGGATATCTGAGGGTTGGTGTCAGATAGAAGGAGTCATGACTAGACAGGTCTCCGATAACACACAGAGTTTTGATCTGCGGTGAGTGTTTCTTTTATATTCAAATCTTCCATCCGTTACCTGATTTGTAGTAACAGGGAACAGATTAGTTACTGCATCCTGGTTACCAGTTATAGACAATATGTCCAACATGTCCCATTACAACAGGAAGGAGAAAACACACATTAGTTAACACACAGTATTGTACATGATGAACACCATGACAACAACAGGGTTTAGGATGTGTTTTTGGAACTCACCTTTCACCTTTGTCTCTTTATCATTACAGATTGGATGGCTTCAACTGGATAGTCAATAATAATTCTGTTTTAGATTGGAGGCTGTTGACTCATGTGGATCTTGGGGTCAGGTCTGACACGGGGTCAGTCAACCGATCTCCACAGACCACTGTCGTACCTCTGATGCGGTAAATACTCCTACTTATCAGTGTTAAGTGATTTACTTTAATGAACAAGTGATTTTATAAATCTGTGTGTTGTATTCAGTCAATAGAAAACAGGTCTGAAACACAGAAATAATACTCTGTCTCTCTGTCTCTCTGTCTCTCTCTCTCTCTCTCTCTCTCTCTCTCTCTCTCTCTCTCTCTCTCTCTCTGTCTCTCTCTGTCTCTCTCTGTCTCTCTCTTTCTCTCTCTGTCTCTCTCTGTCTCTCTGTGTCTCTCTGTCTCTCTGTGTCTCTCTGTGTCTCTCTCTCTCTCTCTCTCTCTCTCTCTCTCTCTCTCTCTCTCTCTCTCTCTCTCTCTCTCTCTCTCTCTCTCTCTCTCTCTCTCTCTGTCCCTCTCTCTCTCTCTCTGTCCCTCTCTGTCTCTCTCTCTCTGTCCCTCTCTGTCTCTCTCTCTCTGTCCCTCTCTGTCTCGCTGTCTCTCTGTCTCTCTCTGTCTATCTGTCTCTCTCTGTCTCTATCTGTCTCTATCTGTCTCTCTCTGTCTCTATCTGTCTCTATCTGTCTCTCTCTGTCTCTCTCTGTCTCTCTCTGTCTCTCTCTGTCTCTCTCTGTCTCTCTCTGTCTCTCTGTCCCTCTCTCTCTCTGTCCCTCTCTGTCTCTCTCTCTCTGTCCCTCTCTGTCTCGCTGTCTCTCTGTCTCTCTCTCTCTCTCTCTCTCTCTTTCTCTCTCTCTCTCTCTCTCTCTCTCTCTCTCTCTCTCTCTCTCTCTCTCTCTCTCTCTCTCTCTCTCTCTGTCTCTGTCTCTGTCTCTCTCTGTCTCTCTCTGTCTCTCTCTGTCTCTCTCTGTCTCTCTCTCTCTCTCTCTCTCTCTCAGTGTACCTGCTAATTGTCAAAGAGATTTCAACCTGTTGTCATTTGATCCAGATGAGGATAAGGTCAGATGCAGATATGCAGTACCAACGGAGGAGTGTGTCAAATCAAGTAACCTTCCTAATGACTTCACTCTACAAGAGGTTAGTATCCAAGTAAAACAACACAGTCAACAATGGACTATGATGATGAAGGCAGCAACCAGCTGGCCAAGTAGGTTACTGTCATGTAACATGCCAAGGCACCAACCAGCTGGCCAAGTAGGTTACTGCCATGTAACATGCCAAGGCACCAACCAGCTGGCCAAGTAGGTTACTGTCATTTAACATGCCAAGGCAGCAACCAGCTGGCCAAAGTAGATTACTGCCATGTAACATGCCAAGGCAGCAACCAGCTGGCCAAAGTAGATTACTGCCATTTAACATGTCAAGGCAGCAACCAGCTGGCCAAAGTAGATTACTGCCATGTAACATGCCAAGGCACCAACCAGCTGGCCAAGGCAGGTTACTGTCATTTAACATGTCAAGGCACCAACCAGCTGGCCAAGGCAGGTTACTGTCATTTAACATGCCAAGGCAGCAACCAGCTGGCCAAAGTAGATTACTGCCATTTAACATGTCAAGGCACCAACCAGCTGGCCAAAGTAGATTACTGCCATGTAACATGTCAAGGCACCAACCAGCTGGCCAAAGTAGATTACTGTCATGTAACATGCCAAGGCACCAACCAGCTGGCCAAAGTAGATTACTGTCATGTAACATGCCAAGGCACCAACCAGCTGGCCAAGGCAGGTTACTGTCATTTAACATGCCACGGCACCAACCAGCTGGCCAAAGTAGATTACTGCCATGTAACATGCCAAGGCTCCAACCAGCTGGCCAAAGTAGGTTACTGCCATGTAACATGCCAAGGCACCAACCAGCTGGCCAAGTAGGTTACTGCCATGTAACATGTCAAGGCACCAACCAGCTGGCCAAAGTAGATTACTGTCATGTAACATGCCAAGGCACCAACCAGCTGGCCAAAGTAGATTACTGTCATGTAACATGCCAAGGCTCCAACCAGCTGGCCAAAGTAGATTACTGTCATGTAACATGCCAAGGCACCAACCAGCTGGCCAAGTAGGTTACTGTCATTTAACATGCCAAGGCAGCAACCAGCTGGCCAAGTAGATTACTGCCATGTAACATGCCAAGGCAGAGACCAGCTGGCCAAAGTAGGTTACTGCCATGTAACATGCCAAGGCTCCAACCAGCTGGCCAAAGTAGATTACTGTCATGTAACATGCCAAGGCACCAACCAGCTGGCCAAAGTAGATTACTGTCATGTAACATGCCAAGGTACCAACCAGCTGGCCAAGGCAGGTTACTGTCATTTAACATGCCACGGCACCAACCAGCTGGCCA
Source organism: Salvelinus alpinus (assembly GCF_045679555.1). Classification (NCBI taxonomy): domain Eukaryota; kingdom Metazoa; phylum Chordata; class Actinopteri; order Salmoniformes; family Salmonidae; genus Salvelinus; species Salvelinus alpinus. Next base: position 55,006,336 of record NC_092098.1, read on the forward strand.
AAGTAGATTACTGCCATGTAACATGCCAAGGCTCCAACCAGCTGGCCAAAGTAGGTTACTGCCATGTAACATGCCAAGGCTCCAACCAGCTGGCCAAAGTAGATTACTGTCATGTAACATGCCAAGGCACCAACCAGCTGGCCAAAGTAGATTACTGTCATGTAACATGCCAAGGCACCAACCAGCTGGCCAAGTAGGTTACTGCCATGTAACATGCCAAGGCACCAACCAGCTGGCCAAGTAGGTTACTGCCATGTAACATGTCAAGGCACCAACCAGCTGGCCAAAGTAGATTACTGCCATGTAACATGCCAAGGCACCAACCAGCTGGCCAAGTAGGTTACTGTCATTTAACATGCCAAGGCACCAACCAGCTGGTCAAAGTAGATTACTGCCATGTAACATGCCAAGGCACCAACCAGCTGGCCAAGTAGGTTACTGTCATTTAACATACCAAGGCAGCAACCAGCTGGCCAAAGTAGATTACTGTCATGTAACATGCCAAGGCACCAACCAGCTGGCCAAGTAGGTTACTGCCATGTAACATGCCAAGGCACCAACCAGCTGGCCAAGTAGGTTACTGCCATGTAACATGCCAAGGCACCAACCAGCTGGCCAAGTAGGTTACTGCCATGTAACATGCCAAGGCACCAACCAGCTGGCCAAAGCAGATTACTGTCATGTAACATGCCAAGGCACCAACCAGCTGGCCAAAGCAGGTTACTGTCATTTAACATGCCAAGGCAGCAATGTTACATAGATGGAAAAAAGCTGTCCTTGAAACAGTCTTGATATGTTCGTCAAAAGAGAGATCAGGGTCCAGAGTAACGCCGAGGTCCACAGTTTTATTTGAGACGACTTTAAAACCATCAAGATTAATTGTCAGATTCAACAGAAGATCTCTTTGTTTCTTGGGACCTGGAACAAGCATCTCTGTTTTGTCCGAGTTTAAAAGTAGAAAGTTTGCAGCCATCCACTTCCTTATTTCTGAATCACAGGCTTCTAGCGAGGGCAATTTTGGGGCAACACCATGTTTCATTGAAATGTACAGCTGTGTGTCATCCGCATAGCAGTGAAAGTTAACATTATGTTTTCGAATGACATCCCCAAGAGGTAAAATATATAGTGAAAACAATAGTGGTCCTAAAACGGAACCTTGAGGAACACCGAAATGTACAGTTGATTTGTCAGATGACAAACCATTCACAGAGACAAACTGATATCTTTCAGACAGATAAGATCTAAACCAGGCCAGAACTTGTCCGTGTAGACCAATTTGGGTTTCCAATCTCTCCAAAAGAATGTGGTGATCGATGGTTTCAAAGGCAGCACTAAGGTCTAGGAGCACGAGGACAGATGCAGAGCCTCTGTCTGACGCCATTAAAAGGTAATTTACCACCTTCACAAGTGCAGTCTCAGTGCTATGATGGGGTCTAAAACCAGACCGAAGCATTTCGTACACATTGTTTGTCTTCAGGAAGGCAGTGAGTTGATGCGCAACAGCTTTTTCATTTTTTTTTAAGAGGAATGGAAGATTCGATATAGGCCGATAGTTTTTTATATTTTCTGGGTCAAGGTTTGGCTTTTTCAAGAGAGGCTTTGTTACTACCACTTTTAGTGAGTTTGGTACACATCCGGTGGATAGAGAGCCGTTTATTATGTTCAACATAGGAGGGCCAAGCACAGGAAGCAGCTCTTTCAGTAGTTTAGTTGGAATAGGGTCCAGTATGCAGCTTGAAGGTTTAGAGGTCATGATTATTTTCATCATTATTTTCATCATCATCATCAAACAAGACATGGTATTTATAACAAGCTACAACGAGCTTAAACGAGCCATCTACGATAAGCGCATAATTTCCGTGAAATTGACAGCCAACCCGTCAATATTTTATCTGAAAAATAATTATTAGGATGTGTTAAATGAAGGTCTTGGGTGACATTAGAATACCAAAAAATATATATTTCAAAGATAACAGCAGCATTTTCATTAGTTTATGTTACTATGTCTGCTGCCGTGTGCTCACTTCTGGAGTGACGAGGTGGTTCTTCTTGGAAAAAAGGATAATTAAAAAAAATATATAAAAAAAAATAAGAATTGTCTTCCTAAAAATGTTTGTGATATCAAAATTCTAACATATGTGTGTTAATTAAATAACAATTATTTAGGGAAAGTCAAGGATTGGTTGGGGCATAACTTAAAACAATTGCTGTCATATTTCACTTAACTTCACATAGTCATGTTAAATTCAAGTATTTTTTTCCATTAGTGGTTTATATTTGGTGATGAAAACACTTTATTTCAGATGCAGCAAAGGTTATCTAGCTACTTCCCCATTACTAACAGCAGAGAACCAGCTAGCAGCAGGCTCATATTCTGATAGGAGAACCAGCTAGCAGCAGGATCATATTATGATAGGAGAACCAGCTAGCAGCAGGCTCATATTCTGATAGGAGAACCAGCTAGCAGAAGGCTTCCATTCTGATAGGAGAACCAGCTAGCAGCAGGCTTCCATTCTGATAGGAGAACCAGCTAGCAGAAGGCTTCCATTCTGATAGGAGAACCAGCTAGCAGAAGGCTTCCATTCTGATAGGAGAACCAGCTAGCAGAATGCTTACATTCTGATAGGAGAACCAGCTAGCAGAAGGCTCACATTCTGATAGGAGAACCAGCTAGCAGAAGGCTTACATTCTGATAGGAGAACCAGCTAGCAGAAGCCTTCCATTCTGATAGGAGAACCAGCTAGCAGAAGGCTTCCATTCTGATAGGAGAACCAGCTAGCAGAAGGCTTCCATTCTGATAGGAAAACCAGCTAGCAGAAGGCTTCCATTCTGATAGGAGAACCAGCTAGCAGAAGGCTCACATTCTGATAGCAACTTTCCTGTAAATGTATTGTTACGACAGTTGAACTAAGATCATAAGGCATTTGGAAGTTATATCCGTCAAGAATCTATAGGTTTAAATTGATGATTTAAAAGTAAAAAAATGGACATAGCAATAACAGATTGCCCCTTTAATCTTGTTTTTATCTTGTCTCCCTCAGAACTGCACCTTGTCATTTTGGGGCAACAGTAATACCACTGGAACATATGCAGTTCAGATGGTGATGGAGGATTTCCCGACTCAGTCCATCTCTCTCTCCTACACAAACGGATCTCAATCTAACAGGACCTCAAACGATACACTCTGCAAACTGCCTGTTCAGTTTGCAGTGGGAGGTACATATACAGTGGGGAGAAAAAGTATTTGATACACTGCCGATTTTGCAGGTTTTCCTACTTACAAAGCATGTAGAGGTCTGTAATTTTTATCTTAGGTACACTTCAATTGTGAGAGACGGAATCTAAAACAAAAATCCAGAAAATCACATTGTATGATTTTTAAGTAATTAATTTGCATTTTATTGCATGACATAAGTATTTGATACATCAGAAAAGCAGAACTTAATATTTGGTACAGAAACCTTTGTTTGCAACTACAGAGATCATACGTTTCCTGTAGTTCTTGACCAGGTTTGCACACACTGCAGCAGGGATTTTGGCCCACTCCTCCATACAGACCTTCTCCAGATCCTTCAGGTTTCGGGGCTGTCGCTGGGCAATACGGACTTTCAGCTCCCTCCAAAGATTTTGTATTGGGTTCAGGTCTGGAGACTGGCTAGGCCACTCCAGGACCTTGAGATGCTTCTTACGGAGCCACTCCTTAGTTGCCCTGGCTGTGTGTTTCGTGTCGTTGTCATGCTGGAAGACCCAGCCACGACCCATCTTCAATGCTCTTACTGAGGGAAAGAGGTTGTTGGCCAAGATCTCGTGATACATGGCCCCATCCATCCTCCACTCAATACAGTGCAGTCGTCCTGTCCCCTTTGCAGAAAAGCATCCCCAAAGAATGATGTTTCTCTCTAGTTTTATCTTTATATCTATGTAGTTTATCTTTATATCTAGGTAGTTTATGTCTAGGTAGTTTATCTTTATATCTAGGTAGTTTATCTTTATATCTAGGTAGTTTATCTTTATATCTAGGTAGTTTATATCTAGGTAGTTTATCTTTATATCTAGGTAGTTTATCTTTATATCTAGGTAGTTTATCTTTATATCTAGGTAGTTTATATCTAGGTAGTTTATCTTTATATCTAGGTAGTTTATATCTAGGTAGTTTATATCTAAGTAGTTTATCTTTATATCTAGGTAGTATATTTTTATATCTAGGTAGTTTATCTTTATATCTAGGTAGTTTATATCTAGGTAGTTTATCTTTATATCTAGGTAGTTTATTTCTAGGTAATTTATCTTTATATCTAGGTAGTTTATATCTAGGTAGTTTATCTTTATATCTAGGTAGTTTATCTTTATATTTAGGTAGTTTATATTTATATCTTGGTAGTTTATATCTAGGTAGTTTATATCTAGGTAGTTTATCTTTATATCTAGGTAGTTTATCTTTATATCTAGGTAGTTTATCTTTATATCTAGGTAGTTTATCTTTATATCTAGGTAGTTTATATCTAGGTAGTTTATCTTTATATCTTGGTAGTTTATCTTTATATCTTGGTAGTTTATATCTAGGTAGTTTATATCTAGGTAGTTTATCTTTATATCTAGGTAGTTTATATCTAGGTAGTTTATCTTTAAATCTAGGTAGTTTATCTTTATATCTTGGTAGTTTATATCTAGGTAGTTTATCTTTATATCTAGGTAGTTTGTGTTTATATCTAGGTAGTTTGTGTTTATCTAGGTAGTTTATATCTATATCTAGGTAGTTTATCTTTATATCTAGGTAGTTTATCTTTATATCTTGGTATTTTATCTTTATATCTTGGTATTTTATCTTTATATCTAGATAGTTGATCTTTATATCTAGTTATTTTATATCTAGGTAGTTTATCTTTATATCTAGGTAGTTTATCTTTATATCTAGGTAGTTTATCTTTATATCTAGGTAGTTTATCTTTATTTCCAGGTAGTTTATCTTTATATCTAGGTATTTTATATCTAGGTAGTATATCTTTATATCTAGGTAGTTTATATCTAGGTAGTTTATCTTTATATCTAGGTAGTTTATCTTTTTATCCAGGTAGTATATCTTTATATCGAGGTAGTTTATCTTTATATCTAGGTTGTTTAGATCTAGGTAGTTTATCTTTATATCTAGGTAGATTATCTTTATATCCAGGTGGTTTATCTTTATATCTAGGTAGTTTATATCTAGGTAGTTTATATCTAGGTAGTTTATCTTTATATCTAGGTAGTTTATCTTTATATCTAGGTAGTTTATCTTTATATCGAGGTAGTTTATATCTAGGTAGTTTATCTTTATATCTAGGTAGTTTATCTTTATATCTAGGTAGTATATTTTTATATCTTGGTCGTTTATCTTTATATCTAGGTAGTTTATCTTTATATCCAGGTGGTTTATATTTATATCTAGTTAGTTTATATCGAGGTAGTTTATCTTTATATCTTGGTAGTTTATCTTTATATCTAGGTAGTTTATCTTTATATCTAGGTAGTTTATCTTTATATCTAGGTAGTTTATCTTTATATCTAGGTAGTTTATATCTAGGTAGTTTATCTTTATATCTTGGTAGTTTATCTTTATATCTGGTAGTTTATATCTAGGTAGTTTATATCTAGGTAGTTTATCTTTATATCTAGGTAGTTTATATCTAGGTAGTTTATCTTTATATCTTGGTAGTTTATCTTTATATCTTGGTAGTTTATATCTAGGTAGTTTATATCTAGGTAGTTTATCTTTATATCTAGGTAGTTTATATCTAGGTAGTTTATCTTTAAATCTAGGTAGTTTATCTTTATATCTTGGTAGTTTATATCTAGGTAGTTTATCTTTATATCTAGGTAGTTTGTGTTTATATCTAGGTAGTTTGTGTTTATCTAGGTAGTTTATATCTATATCTAGGTAGTTTATATCTAGGTAGTTTATCTTTATATCTTGGTAGTTTATCTTTATATCTTGGTAGTTTATATCTAGGTAGTTTATATCTAGGTAGTTTATCTTTATATCTAGGTAGTTTATATCTAGGTAGTTTATCTTTAAATCTAGGTAGTTTATCTTTATATCTTGGTAGTTTATATCTAGGTAGTTTATCTTTATATCTAGGTAGTTTATCTTTATATCTAGGTAGTTTATATCTAGGTAGTTTATCTTTATATCTTGGTAGTTTATCTTTATATCTTGGTAGTTTATATCTAGGTAGTTTATATCTAGGTAGTTTATCTTTATATCTAGGTAGTTTATATCTAGGTAGTTTATCTTTAAATCTAGGTAGTTTATCTTTATATCTTGGTAGTTTATATCTAGGTAGTTTATCTTTATATCTAGGTAGTTTGTGTTTATATCTAGGTAGTTTGTGTTTATCTAGGTAGTTTATATCTATATCTAGGTAGTTTATCTTTATATCTAGGTAGTTTATCTTTATATCTTGGTATTTTATCTTTATATCTTGGTATTTTATCTTTATATCTAGATAGTTGATCTTTATATCTAGTTATTTTATATCTAGGTAGTTTATCTTTATATCTAGGTAGTTTATCTTTATATCTAGGTAGTTTATCTTTATTTCCAGGTAGTTTATCTTTATATCTAGGTATTTTATATCTAGGTAGTATATCTTTATATCTAGGTAGTTTATATCTAGGTAGTTTATCTTTATATCTAGGTAGTTCATCTTTATATCTAGGTAGTTTATCTTTATATCTAGGTAGTTTATCTTTTTATCCAGGTAGTATATCTTTATATCGAGGTAGTTTATCTTTATATCTAGGTTGTTTAGATCTAGGTAGTTTATCTTTATATCTAGGTAGATTATCTTTATATCCAGGTGGTTTATCTTTATATCTAGGTAGTTTATATCTAGGTAGTTTATATCTAGGTAGTTTATCTTTATATCTAGGTAGTTTATCTTTATATCTAGGTAGTTTATCTTTATATCGAGGTAGTTTATATCTAGGTAGTTTATCTTTATATCTAGGTAGTTTATCTTTATATCTAGGTAGTATATTTTTATATCTTGGTCGTTTATCTTTATATCTAGGTAGTTTATCTTTATATCCAGGTGGTTTATATTTATATCTAGTTAGTTTATATCGAGGTAGTTTATCTTTATATCTTGGTAGTTTATCTTTATATCTAGGTAGTTTATCTTTATATCTAGGTAGTTTATCTTTATATCTAGGTAGTTTATCTTTATATCTAGGTAGTTTATATCTAGGTAGTTTATCTTTATATCTTGGTAGTTTATCTTTATATCTGGTAGTTTATATCTAGGTAGTTTATATCTAGGTAGTTTATCTTTATATCTAGGTAGTTTATATCTAGGTAGTTTATCTTTATATCTTGGTAGTTTATCTTTATATCTTGGTAGTTTATATCTAGGTAGTTTATATCTAGGTAGTTTATCTTTATATCTAGGTAGTTTATATCTAGGTAGTTTATCTTTAAATCTAGGTAGTTTATCTTTATATCTTGGTAGTTTATATCTAGGTAGTTTATCTTTATATCTAGGTAGTTTGTGTTTATATCTAGGTAGTTTGTGTTTATCTAGGTAGTTTATATCTATATCTAGGTAGTTTATATCTAGGTAGTTTATCTTTATATCTTGGTAGTTTATCTTTATATCTTGGTAGTTTATATCTAGGTAGTTTATATCTAGGTAGTTTATCTTTATATCTAGGTAGTTTATATCTAGGTAGTTTATCTTTAAATCTAGGTAGTTTATCTTTATATCTTGGTAGTTTATATCTAGGTAGTTTATCTTTATATCTAGGTAGTTTATCTTTATATCTAGGTAGTTTATATCTAGGTAGTTTATCTTTATATCTTGGTAGTTTATCTTTATATCTTGGTAGTTTATATCTAGGTAGTTTATATCTAGGTAGTTTATCTTTATATCTAGGTAGTTTATATCTAGGTAGTTTATCTTTAAATCTAGGTAGTTTATCTTTATATCTTGGTAGTTTATATCTAGGTAGTTTATCTTTATATCTAGGTAGTTTGTGTTTATATCTAGGTAGTTTGTGTTTATCTAGGTAGTTTATATCTATATCTAGGTAGTTTATCTTTATATCTAGGTAGTTTATCTTTATATCTTGGTATTTTATCTTTATATCTTGGTATTTTATCTTTATATCTAGATAGTTGATCTTTATATCTAGTTATTTTATATCTAGGTAGTTTATCTTTATATCTAGGTAGTTTATCTTTATATCTAGGTAGTTTATCTTTATTTCCAGGTAGTTTATCTTTATATCTAGGTATTTTATATCTAGGTAGTATATCTTTATATCTAGGTAGTTTATATCTAGGTAGTTTATCTTTATATCTAGGTAGTTCATCTTTATATCTAGGTAGTTTATCTTTATATCTAGGTAGTTTATCTTTTTATCCAGGTAGTATATCTTTATATCGAGGTAGTTTATCTTTATATCTAGGTTGTTTAGATCTAGGTAGTTTATCTTTATATCTAGGTAGATTATCTTTATATCCAGGTGGTTTATCTTTATATCTAGGTAGTTTATATCTAGGTAGTTTATATCTAGGTAGTTTATCTTTATATCTAGGTAGTTTATCTTTATATCTAGGTAGTTTATCTTTATATCGAGGTAGTTTATATCTAGGTAGTTTATCTTTATATCTAGGTAGTTTATCTTTATATCTAGGTAGTATATTTTTATATCTTGGTCGTTTATCTTTATATCTAGGTAGTTTATATCTAGGTAGTTTATCTTTATATCTAGGTAGTTTATCTTTATATCTAGGTAGTTTATCTTTATATCTAGGTAGTTTATATCTAGGTAGTTTATCTTTATATCTAGGTAGTTTATATCTAGGTAGTTTATATCTAAGTAGTTTATCTTTATATCTAGGTAGTATATTTTTATATCTAGGTAGTTTATCTTTATATCTAGGTAGTTTATATCTAGGTAGTTTATCTTTATATCTAGGTAGTTTATTTCTAGGTAATTTATCTTTATATCTAGGTAGTTTATATCTAGGTAGTTTATCTTTATATCTAGGTAGTTTATCTTTATATTTAGGTAGTTTATATTTATATCTTGGTAGTTTATATCTAGGTAGTTTATATCTAGGTAGTTTATCTTTATATCTAGGTAGTTTATCTTTATATCTAGGTAGTTTATCTTTATATCTAGGTAGTTTATCTTTATATCTAGGTAGTTTATATCTAGGTAGTTTATCTTTATATCTTGGTAGTTTATCTTTATATCTTGGTAGTTTATATCTAGGTAGTTTATATCTAGGTAGTTTATCTTTATATCTAGGTAGTTTATATCTAGGTAGTTTATCTTTAAATCTAGGTAGTTTATCTTTATATCTTGGTAGTTTATATCTAGGTAGTTTATCTTTATATCTAGGTAGTTTGTGTTTATATCTAGGTAGTTTGTGTTTATCTAGGTAGTTTATATCTATATCTAGGTAGTTTATCTTTATATCTAGGTAGTTTATCTTTATATCTTGGTATTTTATCTTTATATCTTGGTATTTTATCTTTATATCTAGATAGTTGATCTTTATATCTAGTTATTTTATATCTAGGTAGTTTATCTTTATATCTAGGTAGTTTATCTTTATATCTAGGTAGTTTATCTTTATATCTAGGTAGTTTATCTTTATTTCCAGGTAGTTTATCTTTATATCTAGGTATTTTATATCTAGGTAGTATATCTTTATATCTAGGTAGTTTATATCTAGGTAGTTTATCTTTATATCTAGGTAGTTTATCTTTTTATCCAGGTAGTATATCTTTATATCGAGGTAGTTTATCTTTATATCTAGGTTGTTTAGATCTAGGTAGTTTATCTTTATATCTAGGTAGATTATCTTTATATCCAGGTGGTTTATCTTTATATCTAGGTAGTTTATATCTAGGTAGTTTATATCTAGGTAGTTTATCTTTATATCTAGGTAGTTTATCTTTATATCTAGGTAGTTTATCTTTATATCGAGGTAGTTTATATCTAGGTAGTTTATCTTTATATCTAGGTAGTTTATCTTTATATCTAGGTAGTATATTTTTATATCTTGGTCGTTTATCTTTATATCTAGGTAGTTTATCTTTATATCCAGGTGGTTTATATTTATATCTAGTTAGTTTATATCGAGGTAGTTTATCTTTATATCTTGGTAGTTTATCTTTATATCTAGGTAGTTTATCTTTATATCTAGGTAGTTTATCTTTATATCTAGGTAGTTTATCTTTATATCTAGGTAGTTTATATCTAGGTAGTTTATCTTTATATCTTGGTAGTTTATCTTTATATCTGGTAGTTTATATCTAGGTAGTTTATATCTAGGTAGTTTATCTTTATATCTAGGTAGTTTATATCTAGGTAGTTTATCTTTATATCTTGGTAGTTTATCTTTATATCTTGGTAGTTTATATCTAGGTAGTTTATATCTAGGTAGTTTATCTTTATATCTAGGTAGTTTATATCTAGGTAGTTTATCTTTAAATCTAGGTAGTTTATCTTTATATCTTGGTAGTTTATATCTAGGTAGTTTATCTTTATATCTAGGTAGTTTGTGTTTATATCTAGGTAGTTTGTGTTTATCTAGGTAGTTTATATCTATATCTAGGTAGTTTATATCTAGGTAGTTTATCTTTATATCTTGGTAGTTTATCTTTATATCTTGGTAGTTTATATCTAGGTAGTTTATATCTAGGTAGTTTATCTTTATATCTAGGTAGTTTATATCTAGGTAGTTTATCTTTAAATCTAGGTAGTTTATCTTTATATCTTGGTAGTTTATATCTAGGTAGTTTATCTTTATATCTAGGTAGTTTATCTTTATATCTAGGTAGTTTATATCTAGGTAGTTTATCTTTATATCTTGGTAGTTTATCTTTATATCTTGGTAGTTTATATCTAGGTAGTTTATATCTAGGTAGTTTATCTTTATATCTAGGTAGTTTATATCTAGGTAGTTTATCTTTAAATCTAGGTAGTTTATCTTTATATCTTGGTAGTTTATATCTAGGTAGTTTATCTTTATATCTAGGTAGTTTGTGTTTATATCTAGGTAGTTTGTGTTTATCTAGGTAGTTTATATCTATATCTAGGTAGTTTATCTTTATATCTAGGTAGTTTATCTTTATATCTTGGTATTTTATCTTTATATCTTGGTATTTTATCTTTATATCTAGATAGTTGATCTTTATATCTAGTTATTTTATATCTAGGTAGTTTATCTTTATATCTAGGTAGTTTATCTTTATATCTAGGTAGTTTATCTTTATTTCCAGGTAGTTTATCTTTATATCTAGGTATTTTATATCTAGGTAGTATATCTTTATATCTAGGTAGTTTATATCTAGGTAGTTTATCTTTATATCTAGGTAGTTCATCTTTATATCTAGGTAGTTTATCTTTATATCTAGGTAGTTTATCTTTTTATCCAGGTAGTATATCTTTATATCGAGGTAGTTTATCTTTATATCTAGGTTGTTTAGATCTAGGTAGTTTATCTTTATATCTAGGTAGATTATCTTTATATCCAGGTGGTTTATCTTTATATCTAGGTAGTTTATATCTAGGTAGTTTATATCTAGGTAGTTTATCTTTATATCTAGGTAGTTTATCTTTATATCTAGGTAGTTTATCTTTATATCGAGGTAGTTTATATCTAGGTAGTTTATCTTTATATCTAGGTAGTTTATCTTTATATCTAGGTAGTATATTTTTATATCTTGGTCGTTTATCTTTATATCTAGGTAGTTTATCTTTATATCCAGGTGGTTTATATTTATATCTAGTTAGTTTATATCGAGGTAGTTTATCTTTATATCTTGGTAGTTTATCTTTATATCTAGGTAGTTTATCTTTATATCTAGGTAGTTTATCTTTATATCTAGGTAGTTTATCTTTATATCTAGGTAGTTTATATCTAGGTAGTTTATCTTTATATCTTGGTAGTTTATCTTTATATCTGGTAGTTTATATCTAGGTAGTTTATATCTAGGTAGTTTATCTTTATATCTAGGTAGTTTATATCTAGGTAGTTTATCTTTATATCTTGGTAGTTTATCTTTATATCTTGGTAGTTTATATCTAGGTAGTTTATATCTAGGTAGTTTATCTTTATATCTAGGTAGTTTATATCTAGGTAGTTTATCTTTAAATCTAGGTAGTTTATCTTTATATCTTGGTAGTTTATATCTAGGTAGTTTATCTTTATATCTAGGTAGTTTGTGTTTATATCTAGGTAGTTTGTGTTTATCTAGGTAGTTTATATCTATATCTAGGTAGTTTATATCTAGGTAGTTTATCTTTATATCTTGGTAGTTTATCTTTATATCTTGGTAGTTTATATCTAGGTAGTTTATATCTAGGTAGTTTATCTTTATATCTAGGTAGTTTATATCTAGGTAGTTTATCTTTAAATCTAGGTAGTTTATCTTTATATCTTGGTAGTTTATATCTAGGTAGTTTATCTTTATATCTAGGTAGTTTATCTTTATATCTAGGTAGTTTATATCTAGGTAGTTTATCTTTATATCTTGGTAGTTTATCTTTATATCTTGGTAGTTTATATCTAGGTAGTTTATATCTAGGTAGTTTATCTTTATATCTAGGTAGTTTATATCTAGGTAGTTTATCTTTAAATCTAGGTAGTTTATCTTTATATCTTGGTAGTTTATATCTAGGTAGTTTATCTTTATATCTAGGTAGTTTGTGTTTATATCTAGGTAGTTTGTGTTTATCTAGGTAGTTTATATCTATATCTAGGTAGTTTATCTTTATATCTAGGTAGTTTATCTTTATATCTTGGTATTTTATCTTTATATCTTGGTATTTTATCTTTATATCTAGATAGTTGATCTTTATATCTAGTTATTTTATATCTAGGTAGTTTATCTTTATATCTAGGTAGTTTATCTTTATATCTAGGTAGTTTATCTTTATTTCCAGGTAGTTTATCTTTATATCTAGGTATTTTATATCTAGGTAGTATATCTTTATATCTAGGTAGTTTATATCTAGGTAGTTTATCTTTATATCTAGGTAGTTCATCTTTATATCTAGGTAGTTTATCTTTATATCTAGGTAGTTTATCTTTTTATCCAGGTAGTATATCTTTATATCGAGGTAGTTTATCTTTATATCTAGGTTGTTTAGATCTAGGTAGTTTATCTTTATATCTAGGTAGATTATCTTTATATCCAGGTGGTTTATCTTTATATCTAGGTAGTTTATATCTAGGTAGTTTATATCTAGGTAGTTTATCTTTATATCTAGGTAGTTTATCTTTATATCTAGGTAGTTTATCTTTATATCGAGGTAGTTTATATCTAGGTAGTTTATCTTTATATCTAGGTAGTTTATCTTTATATCTAGGTAGTATATTTTTATATCTTGGTCGTTTATCTTTATATCTAGGTAGTTTATCTTTATATCCAGGTGGTTTATATTTATATCTAGTTAGTTTATATCGAGGTAGTTTATCTTTATATCTTGGTAGTTTATCTTTATATCTAGGTAGTTTATCTTTATATCTAGGTAGTTTATCTTTATATCTAGGTAGTTTATCTTTATATCTAGGTAGTTTATATCTAGGTAGTTTATCTTTATATCTTGGTAGTTTATCTTTATATCTGGTAGTTTATATCTAGGTAGTTTATATCTAGGTAGTTTATCTTTATATCTAGGTAGTTTATATCTAGGTAGTTTATCTTTATATCTTGGTAGTTTATCTTTATATCTTGGTAGTTTATATCTAGGTAGTTTATATCTAGGTAGTTTATCTTTATATCTAGGTAGTTTATATCTAGGTAGTTTATCTTTAAATCTAGGTAGTTTATCTTTATATCTTGGTAGTTTATATCTAGGTAGTTTATCTTTATATCTAGGTAGTTTGTGTTTATATCTAGGTAGTTTGTGTTTATCTAGGTAGTTTATATCTATATCTAGGTAGTTTATATCTAGGTAGTTTATCTTTATATCTTGGTAGTTTATCTTTATATCTTGGTAGTTTATATCTAGGTAGTTTATATCTAGGTAGTTTATCTTTATATCTAGGTAGTTTATATCTAGGTAGTTTATCTTTAAATCTAGGTAGTTTATCTTTATATCTAGGTAGTTTATCTTTATTTCCAGGTAGTTTATCTTTATATCTAGGTATTTTATATCTAGGTAGTATATCTTTATATCTAGGTAGTTCATCTTTATATCTAGGTAGTTTATCTTTATATCTAGGTAGTTTATCTTTTTATCCAGGTAGTATATCTTTATATCGAGGTAGTTTATCTTTATATCTAGGTTGTTTAGATCTAGGTAGTTTATCTTTATATCTAGGTAGATTATCTTTATATCCAGGTGGTTTATCTTTATATCTAGGTAGTTTATATCTAGGTAGTTTATATCTAGGTAGTTTATCTTTATATCTAGGTAGTTTATCTTTATATCTAGGTAGTTTATCTTTATATCGAGGTTGTTTATATCTAGGTAGTTTATCTTTATATCTAGGTAGTTTATCTTTATATCTAGGTAGTATATTTTTATATCTTGGTCGTTTATCTTTATATCTAGGTAGTTTATCTTTATATCCAGGTGGTTTATATTTATATCTAGTTAGTTTATATCGAGGTAGTTTATCTTTATATCTTGGTAGTTTATCTTTATATCTAGGTAGTTTATCTTTATATCTAGGTAGTTTATCTTTATATCTAGGTAGTTTATCTTTATATCTAGGTAGTTTATATCTAGGTAGTTTATCTTTATATCTAGGTAGTTTATATCTAGGTAGTTTATCTTTATATCTTGGTAGTTTATATCTAGGTAGTTTATCTTTATATCTAGGTAGTTTGTGTTTATATCTAGGTAGTTTGTGTTTATCTAGGTAGTTTATATCTATATCTAGGTAGTTTATCTTTATATCTAGGTAGTTTATCTTTATATCTTGGTATTTTATCTTTATATCTTGGTATTTTATCTTTATATCTAGATAGTTGATCTTTATATCTAGTTATTTTATATCTAGGTAGTTTATCTTTATATCTAGGTAGTTTATCTTTATATCTAGGTAGTTTATCTTTATTTCCAGGTAGTTTATCTTTATATCTAGGTATTTTATATCTAGGTAGTATATCTTTATATCTAGGTAGTTCATCTTTATATCTAGGTAGTTTATCTTTATATCTAGGTAGTTTATCTTTTTATCCAGGTAGTATATCTTTATATCGAGGTAGTTTATCTTTATATCTAGGTTGTTTAGATCTAGGTAGTTTATCTTTATATCTAGGTAGATTATCTTTATATCCAGGTGGTTTATCTTTATATCTAGGTAGTTTATATCTAGGTAGTTTATATCTAGGTAGTTTATCTTTATATCTAGGTAGTTTATCTTTATATCTAGGTAGTTTATCTTTATATCGAGGTAGTTTATATCTAGGTAGTTTATCTTTATATCTAGGTAGTTTATCTTTATATCTAGGTAGTATATTTTTATATCTTGGTCGTTTATCTTTATATCTAGGTAGTTTATCTTTATATCCAGGTGGTTTATATTTATATCTAGTTAGTTTATATCGAGGTAGTTTATCTTTATATCTTGGTAGTTTATCTTTATATCTAGGTAGTTTATCTTTATATCTAGGTAGTTTATCTTTATATCTAGGTAGTTTATCTTTATATCTAGGTAGTTTATATCTAGGTAGTTTATCTTTATATCTTGGTAGTTTATCTTTATATCTGGTAGTTTATATCTAGGTAGTTTATATCTAGGTAGTTTATCTTTATATCTAGGTAGTTTATATCTAGGTAGTTTATCTTTATATCTTGGTAGTTTATCTTTATATCTTGGTAGTTTATATCTAGGTAGTTTATATCTAGGTAGTTTATCTTTATATCTAGGTAGTTTATATCTAGGTAGTTTATCTTTAAATCTAGGTAGTTTATCTTTATATCTTGGTAGTTTATATCTAGGTAGTTTATCTTTATATCTAGGTAGTTTGTGTTTATATCTAGGTAGTTTGTGTTTATCTAGGTAGTTTATATCTATATCTAGGTAGTTTATCTTTATATCTAGGTAGTTTATCTTTATATCTTGGTATTTTATCTTTATATCTTGGTATTTTATCTTTATATCTAGATAGTTGATCTTTATATCTAGTTATTTTATATCTAGGTAGTTTATCTTTATATCTAGGTAGTTTATCTTTATATCTAGGTAGTTTATCTTTATTTCCAGGTAGTTTATCTTTATATCTAGGTATTTTATATCTAGGTAGTATATCTTTATATCTAGGTAGTTTATATCTAGGTAGTTTATCTTTATATCTAGGTAGTTCATCTTTATATCTAGGTAGTTTGTGTTTATATCTAGGTAGTTTGTGTTTATCTAGGTAGTTTATATCTATATCTAGGTAGTTTATCTTTATATCTAGGTAGTTTATCTTTATATCTTGGTATTTTATCTTTATATCTTGGTATTTTATCTTTATATCTAGATAGTTGATCTTTATATCTAGTTATTTTATATCTAGGTAGTTTATCTTTATATCTAGGTAGTTTATCTTTATATCTAGGTAGTTTATCTTTATTTCCAGGTAGTTTATCTTTATATCTAGGTATTTTATATCTAGGTAGTATATCTTTATATCTAGGTAGTTCATCTTTATATCTAGGTAGTTTATCTTTATATCTAGGTAGTTTATCTTTTTATCCAGGTAGTATATCTTTATATCGAGGTAGTTTATCTTTATATCTAGGTTGTTTAGATCTAGGTAGTTTATCTTTATATCTAGGTAGATTATCTTTATATCCAGGTGGTTTATCTTTATATCTAGGTAGTTTATATCTAGGTAGTTTATATCTAGGTAGTTTATCTTTATATCTTGGTAGTTTATATCTAGGTAGTTTATCTTTATATCTAGGTAGTTTGTGTTTATATCTAGGTAGTTTGTGTTTATCTAGGTAGTTTATATCTATATCTAGGTAGTTTATCTTTATATCTAGGTAGTTTATCTTTATATCTTGGTATTTTATCTTTATATCTTGGTATTTTATCTTTATATCTAGATAGTTGATCTTTATATCTGGTAGTTTATATCTAGGTAGTTTATATCTAGGTAGTTTATCTTTATATCTAGGTAGTTTATATCTAGGTAGTTTATCTTTATATCTTGGTAGTTTATCTTTATATCTTGGTAGTTTATATCTAGGTAGTTTATATCTAGGTAGTTTATCTTTATATCTAGGTAGTTTATATCTAGGTAGTTTATCTTTAAATCTAGGTAGTTTATCTTTATATCTTGGTAGTTTATATCTAGGTAGTTTATCTTTATATCTAGGTAGTTTGTGTTTATATCTAGGTAGTTTGTGTTTATCTAGGTAGTTTATATCTATATCTAGGTAGTTTATATCTAGGTAGTTTATCTTTATATCTTGGTAGTTTATCTTTATATCTTGGTAGTTTATATCTAGGTAGTTTATATCTAGGTAGTTTATCTTTATATCTAGGTAGTTTATATCTAGGTAGTTTATCTTTAAATCTAGGTAGTTTATCTTTATATCTTGGTAGTTTATATCTAGGTAGTTTATCTTTATATCTAGGTAGTTTATCTTTATATCTAGGTAGTTTATATCTAGGTAGTTTATCTTTATATCTTGGTAGTTTATCTTTATATCTTGGTAGTTTATATCTAGGTAGTTTATATCTAGGTAGTTTATCTTTATATCTAGGTAGTTTATATCTAGGTAGTTTATCTTTAAATCTAGGTAGTTTATCTTTATATCTTGGTAGTTTATATCTAGGTAGTTTATCTTTATATCTAGGTAGTTTGTGTTTATATCTAGGTAGTTTGTGTTTATCTAGGTAGTTTATATCTATATCTAGGTAGTTTATCTTTATATCTAGGTAGTTTATCTTTATATCTTGGTATTTTATCTTTATATCTTGGTATTTTATCTTTATATCTAGATAGTTGATCTTTATATCTAGTTATTTTATATCTAGGTAGTTTATCTTTATATCTAGGTAGTTTATCTTTATATCTAGGTAGTTTATCTTTATTTCCAGGTAGTTTATCTTTATATCTAGGTATTTTATATCTAGGTAGTATATCTTTATATCTAGGTAGTTTATATCTAGGTAGTTTATCTTTATATCTAGGTAGTTCATCTTTATATCTAGGTAGTTTGTGTTTATATCTAGGTAGTTTGTGTTTATCTAGGTAGTTTATATCTATATCTAGGTAGTTTATCTTTATATCTAGGTAGTTTATCTTTATATCTTGGTATTTTATCTTTATATCTTGGTATTTTATCTTTATATCTAGATAGTTGATCTTTATATCTAGTTATTTTATATCTAGGTAGTTTATCTTTATATCTAGGTAGTTTATCTTTATATCTAGGTAGTTTATCTTTATTTCCAGGTAGTTTATCTTTATATCTAGGTATTTTATATCTAGGTAGTATATCTTTATATCTAGGTAGTTCATCTTTATATCTAGGTAGTTTATCTTTATATCTAGGTAGTTTATCTTTTTATCCAGGTAGTATATCTTTATATCGAGGTAGTTTATCTTTATATCTAGGTTGTTTAGATCTAGGTAGTTTATCTTTATATCTAGGTAGATTATCTTTATATCCAGGTGGTTTATCTTTATATCTAGGTAGTTTATATCTAGGTAGTTTATATCTAGGTAGTTTATCTTTATATCTTGGTAGTTTATATCTAGGTAGTTTATCTTTATATCTAGGTAGTTTGTGTTTATATCTAGGTAGTTTGTGTTTATCTAGGTAGTTTATATCTATATCTAGGTAGTTTATCTTTATATCTAGGTAGTTTATCTTTATATCTTGGTATTTTATCTTTATATCTTGGTATTTTATCTTTATATCTAGATAGTTGATCTTTATATCTGGTAGTTTATATCTAGGTAGTTTATATCTAGGTAGTTTATCTTTATATCTAGGTAGTTTATATCTAGGTAGTTTATCTTTATGTCTTGGTAGTTTATCTTTATATCTTGGTAGTTTATATCTAGGTAGTTTATATCTAGGTAGTTTATCTTTATATCTAGGTAGTTTATATCTAGGTAGTTTATCTTTAAATCTAGGTAGTTTATCTTTATATCTTGGTAGTTTATATCTAGGTAGTTTATCTTTATATCTAGGTAGTTTGTGTTTATATCTAGGTAGTTTGTGTTTATCTAGGTAGTTTATATCTATATCTAGGTAGTTTATATCTAGGTAGTTTATCTTTATATCTTGGTAGTTTATCTTTATATCTTGGTAGTTTATATCTAGGTAGTTTATATCTAGGTAGTTTATCTTTATATCTAGGTAGTTTATATCTAGGTAGTTTATCTTTAAATCTAGGTAGTTTATCTTTATATCTTGGTAGTTTATATCTAGGTAGTTTATCTTTATATCTAGGTAGTTTATCTTTATATCTAGGTAGTTTATATCTAGGTAGTTTATCTTTATATCTTGGTAGTTTATCTTTATATCTTGGTAGTTTATATCTAGGTAGTTTATATCTAGGTAGTTTATCTTTATATCTAGGTAGTTTATATCTAGGTAGTTTATCTTTAAATCTAGGTAGTTTATCTTTATATCTTGGTAGTTTATATCTAGGTAGTTTATCTTTATATCTAGGTAGTTTGTGTTTATATCTAGGTAGTTTGTGTTTATCTAGGTAGTTTATATCTATATCTAGGTAGTTTATCTTTATATCTAGGTAGTTTATCTTTATATCTTGGTATTTTATCTTTATATCTTGGTATTTTATCTTTATATCTAGATAGTTGATCTTTATATCTAGTTATTTTATATCTAGGTAGTTTATCTTTATATCTAGGTAGTTTATCTTTATATCTAGGTAGTTTATCTTTATTTCCAGGTAGTTTATCTTTATATCTAGGTATTTTATATCTAGGTAGTATATCTTTATATCTAGGTAGTTTATATCTAGGTAGTTTATCTTTATATCTAGGTAGTTCATCTTTATATCTAGGTAGTTTATCTTTATATCTAGGTAGTTTATCTTTTTATCCAGGTAGTATATCTTTATATCGAGGTAGTTTATCTTTATATCTAGGTTGTTTAGATCTAGGTAGTTTATCTTTATATCTAGGTAGATTATCTTTATATCCAGGTGGTTTATCTTTATATCTAGGTAGTTTATATCTAGGTAGTTTATATCTAGGTAGTTTATCTTTATATCTAGGTAGTTTATCTTTATATCTAGGTAGTTTATCTTTATATCGAGGTAGTTTATATCTAGGTAGTTTATCTTTATATCTAGGTAGTTTATCTTTATATCTAGGTAGTATATTTTTATATCTTGGTCGTTTATCTTTATATCTAGGTAGTTTATCTTTATATCCAGGTGGTTTATATTTATATCTAGTTAGTTTATATCGAGGTAGTTTATCTTTATATCTTGGTAGTTTATCTTTATATCTAGGTAGTTTATCTTTATATCTTGGTATTTTATCTTTATATCTTGGTATTTTATCTTTATATCTAGATAGTTGATCTTTATATCTAGTTATTTTATATCTAGGTAGTTTATCTTTATATCTAGGTAGTTTATCTTTATATCTAGGTAGTTTATCTTTATTTCCAGGTAGTTTATCTTTATATCTAGGTATTTTATATCTAGGTAGTATATCTTTATATCTAGGTAGTTTATATCTAGGTAGTTTATCTTTATATCTAGGTAGTTCATCTTTATATCTAGGTAGTTTATCTTTATATCTAGGTAGTTTATCTTTTTATCCAGGTAGTATATCTTTATATCGAGGTAGTTTATCTTTATATCTAGGTTGTTTAGATCTAGGTAGTTTATCTTTATATCTAGGTAGATTATCTTTATATCCAGGTGGTTTATCTTTATATCTAGGTAGTTTATATCTAGGTAGTTTATATCTAGGTAGTTTATCTTTATATCTAGGTAGTTTATCTTTATATCTAGGTAGTTTATCTTTATATCGAGGTAGTTTATATCTAGGTAGTTTATCTTTATATCTAGGTAGTTTATCTTTATATCTAGGTAGTATATTTTTATATCTTGGTCGTTTATCTTTATATCTAGGTAGTTTATCTTTATATCCAGGTGGTTTATATTTATATCTAGTTAGTTTATATCGAGGTAGTTTATCTTTATATCTTGGTAGTTTATCTTTATATCTAGGTAGTTTATCTTTATATCTAGGTAGTTTATCTTTATATCTAGGTAGTTTATCTTTATATCTAGGTAGTTTATATCTAGGTAGTTTATCTTTATATCTTGGTAGTTTATCTTTATATCTGGTAGTTTATATCTAGGTAGTTTATATCTAGGTAGTTTATCTTTATATCTAGGTAGTTTATATCTAGGTAGTTTATCTTTATATCTTGGTAGTTTATCTTTATATCTTGGTAGTTTATATCTAGGTAGTTTATATCTAGGTAGTTTATCTTTATATCTAGGTAGTTTATATCTAGGTAGTTTATCTTTAAATCTAGGTAGTTTATCTTTATATCTTGGTAGTTTATATCTAGGTAGTTTATCTTTATATCTAGGTAGTTTGTGTTTATATCTAGGTAGTTTGTGTTTATCTAGGTAGTTTATATCTATATCTAGGTAGTTTATATCTAGGTAGTTTATCTTTATATCTTGGTAGTTTATCTTTATATCTTGGTAGTTTATATCTAGGTAGTTTATATCTAGGTAGTTTATCTTTATATCTAGGTAGTTTATATCTAGGTAGTTTATCTTTAAATCTAGGTAGTTTATCTTTATATCTAGGTAGTTTATCTTTATTTCCAGGTAGTTTATCTTTATATCTAGGTATTTTATATCTAGGTAGTATATCTTTATATCTAGGTAGTTCATCTTTATATCTAGGTAGTTTATCTTTATATCTAGGTAGTTTATCTTTTTATCCAGGTAGTATATCTTTATATCGAGGTAGTTTATCTTTATATCTAGGTTGTTTAGATCTAGGTAGTTTATCTTTATATCTAGGTAGATTATCTTTATATCCAGGTGGTTTATCTTTATATCTAGGTAGTTTATATCTAGGTAGTTTATATCTAGGTAGTTTATCTTTATATCTAGGTAGTTTATCTTTATATCTAGGTAGTTTATCTTTATATCGAGGTAGTTTATATCTAGGTAGTTTATCTTTATATCTAGGTAGTTTATCTTTATATCTAGGTAGTATATTTTTATATCTTGGTCGTTTATCTTTATATCTAGGTAGTTTATCTTTATATCCAGGTGGTTTATATTTATATCTAGTTAGTTTATATCGAGGTAGTTTATCTTTATATCTTGGTAGTTTATCTTTATATCTAGGTAGTTTATCTTTATATCTAGGTAGTTTATCTTTATATCTAGGTAGTTTATCTTTATATCTAGGTAGTTTATATCTAGGTAGTTTATCTTTATATCTAGGTAGTTTATATCTAGGTAGTTTATCTTTATATCTTGGTAGTTTATATCTAGGTAGTTTATCTTTATATCTAGGTAGTTTGTGTTTATATCTAGGTAGTTTGTGTTTATCTAGGTAGTTTATATCTATATCTAGGTAGTTTATCTTTATATCTAGGTAGTTTATCTTTATATCTTGGTATTTTATCTTTATATCTTGGTATTTTATCTTTATATCTAGATAGTTGATCTTTATATCTAGTTATTTTATATCTAGGTAGTTTATCTTTATATCTAGGTAGTTTATCTTTATATCTAGGTAGTTTATCTTTATTTCCAGGTAGTTTATCTTTATATCTAGGTATTTTATATCTAGGTAGTATATCTTTATATCTAGGTAGTTCATCTTTATATCTAGGTAGTTTATCTTTATATCTAGGTAGTTTATCTTTTTATCCAGGTAGTATATCTTTATATCGAGGTAGTTTATCTTTATATCTAGGTTGTTTAGATCTAGGTAGTTTATCTTTATATCTAGGTAGATTATCTTTATATCCAGGTGGTTTATCTTTATATCTAGGTAGTTTATATCTAGGTAGTTTATATCTAGGTAGTTTATCTTTATATCTAGGTAGTTTATCTTTATATCTAGGTAGTTTATCTTTATATCGAGGTAGTTTATATCTAGGTAGTTTATCTTTATATCTAGGTAGTTTATCTTTATATCTAGGTAGTATATTTTTATATCTTGGTCGTTTATCTTTATATCTAGGTAGTTTATCTTTATATCCAGGTGGTTTATATTTATATCTAGTTAGTTTATATCGAGGTAGTTTATCTTTATATCTTGGTAGTTTATCTTTATATCTAGGTAGTTTATCTTTATATCTAGGTAGTTTATCTTTATATCTAGGTAGTTTATCTTTATATCTAGGTAGTTTATATCTAGGTAGTTTATCTTTATATCTTGGTAGTTTATCTTTATATCTGGTAGTTTATATCTAGGTAGTTTATATCTAGGTAGTTTATCTTTATATCTAGGTAGTTTATATCTAGGTAGTTTATCTTTATATCTTGGTAGTTTATCTTTATATCTTGGTAGTTTATATCTAGGTAGTTTATATCTAGGTAGTTTATCTTTATATCTAGGTAGTTTATATCTAGGTAGTTTATCTTTAAATCTAGGTAGTTTATCTTTATATCTTGGTAGTTTATATCTAGGTAGTTTATCTTTATATCTAGGTAGTTTGTGTTTATATCTAGGTAGTTTGTGTTTATCTAGGTAGTTTATATCTATATCTAGGTAGTTTATCTTTATATCTAGGTAGTTTATCTTTATATCTTGGTATTTTATCTTTATATCTTGGTATTTTATCTTTATATCTAGATAGTTGATCTTTATATCTAGTTATTTTATATCTAGGTAGTTTATCTTTATATCTAGGTAGTTTATCTTTATATCTAGGTAGTTTATCTTTATTTCCAGGTAGTTTATCTTTATATCTAGGTATTTTATATCTAGGTAGTATATCTTTATATCTAGGTAGTTTATATCTAGGTAGTTTATCTTTATATCTAGGTAGTTCATCTTTATATCTAGGTAGTTTGTGTTTATATCTAGGTAGTTTGTGTTTATCTAGGTAGTTTATATCTATATCTAGGTAGTTTATCTTTATATCTAGGTAGTTTATCTTTATATCTTGGTATTTTATCTTTATATCTTGGTATTTTATCTTTATATCTAGATAGTTGATCTTTATATCTAGTTATTTTATATCTAGGTAGTTTATCTTTATATCTAGGTAGTTTATCTTTATATCTAGGTAGTTTATCTTTATTTCCAGGTAGTTTATCTTTATATCTAGGTATTTTATATCTAGGTAGTATATCTTTATATCTAGGTAGTTCATCTTTATATCTAGGTAGTTTATCTTTATATCTAGGTAGTTTATCTTTTTATCCAGGTAGTATATCTTTATATCGAGGTAGTTTATCTTTATATCTAGGTTGTTTAGATCTAGGTAGTTTATCTTTATATCTAGGTAGATTATCTTTATATCCAGGTGGTTTATCTTTATATCTAGGTAGTTTATATCTAGGTAGTTTATATCTAGGTAGTTTATCTTTATATCTTGGTAGTTTATATCTAGGTAGTTTATCTTTATATCTAGGTAGTTTGTGTTTATATCTAGGTAGTTTGTGTTTATCTAGGTAGTTTATATCTATATCTAGGTAGTTTATCTTTATATCTAGGTAGTTTATCTTTATATCTTGGTATTTTATCTTTATATCTTGGTATTTTATCTTTATATCTAGATAGTTGATCTTTATATCTAGTTATTTTATATCTAGGTAGTTTATCTTTATATCTAGGTAGTTTATCTTTATATCTAGGTAGTTTATCTTTATTTCCAGGTAGTTTATCTTTATATCTAGGTATTTTATATCTAGGTAGTATATCTTTATATCTAGGTAGTTCATCTTTATATCTAGGTAGTTTATCTTTATATCTAGGTAGTTTATCTTTTTATCCAGGTAGTATATCTTTATATCGAGGTAGTTTATCTTTATATCTAGGTTGTTTAGATCTAGGTAGTTTATCTTTATATCTAGGTAGATTATCTTTATATCCAGGTGGTTTATCTTTATATCTAGGTAGTTTATATCTAGGTAGTTTATATCTAGGTAGTTTATCTTTATATCTAGGTAGTTTATCTTTATATCTAGGTAGTTTATCTTTATATCGAGGTAGTTTATATCTAGGTAGTTTATCTTTATATCTAGGTAGTTTATCTTTATATCTAGGTAGTATATTTTTATATCTTGGTCGTTTATCTTTATATCTAGGTAGTTTATCTTTATATCCAGGTGGTTTATATTTATATCTAGTTAGTTTATATCGAGGTAGTTTATCTTTATATCTTGGTAGTTTATCTTTATATCTAGGTAGTTTATCTTTATATCTAGGTAGTTTATCTTTATATCTAGGTAGTTTATCTTTATATCTAGGTAGTTTATATCTAGGTAGTTTATCTTTATATCTTGGTAGTTTATCTTTATATCTGGTAGTTTATATCTAGGTAGTTTATATCTAGGTAGTTTATCTTTATATCTAGGTAGTTTATATCTAGGTAGTTTATCTTTATATCTTGGTAGTTTATCTTTATATCTTGGTAGTTTATATCTAGGTAGTTTATATCTAGGTAGTTTATCTTTATATCTAGGTAGTTTATATCTAGGTAGTTTATCTTTAAATCTAGGTAGTTTATCTTTATATCTTGGTAGTTTATATCTAGGTAGTTTATCTTTATATCTAGGTAGTTTGTGTTTATATCTAGGTAGTTTGTGTTTATCTAGGTAGTTTATATCTATATCTAGGTAGTTTATCTTTATATCTAGGTAGTTTATCTTTATATCTTGGTATTTTATCTTTATATCTTGGTATTTTATCTTTATATCTAGATAGTTGATCTTTATATCTAGTTATTTTATATCTAGGTAGTTTATCTTTATATCTAGGTAGTTTATCTTTATATCTAGGTAGTTTATCTTTATTTCCAGGTAGTTTATCTTTATATCTAGGTATTTTATATCTAGGTAGTATATCTTTATATCTAGGTAGTTTATATCTAGGTAGTTTATCTTTATATCTAGGTAGTTCATCTTTATATCTAGGTAGTTTATCTTTATATCCAGGTAGTTTATCTTTTTATCCAGGTAGTATATCTTTATATCGAGGTAGTTTATCTTTATATCAAGGTTGTTTAGATCTAGGTAGTTTATCTTTATATCTAGGTAGATTATCTTTATATCCAGGTGGTTTATCTTTATATCTAGGTAGTTTATATCTAGGTAGTTTATATCTAGGTAGTTTATCTTTATATCTAGGTAGTTTATCTTTATATCTAGGTAGTTTATCTTTATATCGAGGTAGTTTATATCTAGGTAGTTTATCTTTATATCTAGGTAGTTTATCTTTATATCTAGGTAGTATATTTTTATATCTTGGTCGTTTATCTTTATATCTAGGTAGTTTATCTTTATATCCAGGTGGTTTATATTTATATCTAGTTAGTTTATATCGAGGTAGTTTATCTTTATATCTTGGTAGTTTATCTTTATATCTAGGTAGTTTATCTTTATATCTAGGTAGTTTATCTTTATATCTAGGTAGTTTATCTTTATATCTAGGTAGTTTATATCTAGGTAGTTTATCTTTATATCTTGGTAGTTTATCTTTATATCTGGTAGTTTATATCTAGGTAGTTTATATCTAGGTAGTTTATCTTTATATCTAGGTAGTTTATATCTAGGTAGTTTATCTTTAAATCTAGGTAGTTTATCTTTATATCTTGGTAGTTTATATCTAGGTAGTTTATCTTTATATCTTGGTAGTTTATCTTTATATCTGGTAGTTTATATCTAGGTAGTTTATATCTAGGTAGTTTATCTTTATATCTAGGTAGTTTATATCTAGGTAGTTTATCTTTATATCTTGGTAGTTTATCTTTATATCTTGGTAGTTTATATCTAGGTAGTTTATATCTAGGTAGTTTATCTTTATATCTAGGTAGTTTATATCTAGGTAGTTTATCTTTAAATCTAGGTAGTTTATCTTTATATCTTGGTAGTTTATATCTAGGTAGTTTATCTTTATATCTAGGTAGTTTGTGTTTATATCTAGGTAGTTTGTGTTTATCTAGGTAGTTTATATCTATATCTAGGTAGTTTATATCTAGGTAGTTTATCTTTATATCTTGGTAGTTTATCTTTATATCTTGGTAGTTTATATCTAGGTAGTTTATATCTAGGTAGTTTATCTTTATATCTAGGTAGTTTATATCTAGGTAGTTTATCTTTAAATCTAGGTAGTTTATCTTTATATCTTGGTAGTTTATATCTAGGTAGTTTATCTTTATATCTAGGTAGTTTGTGTTTATATCTAGGTAGTTTGTGTTTATCTAGGTAGTTTATATCTATATCTAGGTAGTTTATCTTTATATCTAGGTAGTTTATCTTTATATCTTGGTATTTTATCTTTATATCTTGGTATTTTATCTTTATATCTAGATAGTTGATCTTTATATCTAGTTATTTTATATCTAGGTAGTTTATCTTTATATCTAGGTAGTTTATCTTTATATCTAGGTAGTTTATCTTTATTTCCAGGTAGTTTATCTTTATATCTAGGTATTTTATATCTAGGTAGTATATCTTTATATCTAGGTAGTTCATCTTTATATCTAGGTAGTTTATCTTTATATCTAGGTAGTTTATCTTTTTATCCAGGTAGTATATCTTTATATCGAGGTAGTTTATCTTTATATCTAGGTTGTTTAGATCTAGGTAGTTTATCTTTATATCTAGGTAGATTATCTTTATATCCAGGTGGTTTATCTTTATATCTAGGTAGTTTATATCTAGGTAGTTTATATCTAGGTAGTTTATCTTTATATCTAGGTAGTTTATCTTTATATCTAGGTAGTTTATCTTTATATCGAGGTAGTTTATATCTAGGTAGTTTATCTTTATATCTAGGTAGTTTATCTTTATATCTAGGTAGTATATTTTTATATCTTGGTCGTTTATCTTTATATCTAGGTAGTTTATCTTTATATCCAGGTGGTTTATATTTATATCTAGTTAGTTTATATCGAGGTAGTTTATCTTTATATCTTGGTAGTTTATCTTTATATCTAGGTAGTTTATCTTTATATCTAGGTAGTTTATCTTTATATCTAGGTAGTTTATCTTTATATCTAGGTAGTTTATATCTAGGTAGTTTATCTTTATATCTTGGTAGTTTATCTTTATATCTGGTAGTTTATATCTAGGTAGTTTATATCTAGGTAGTTTATCTTTATATCTAGGTAGTTTATATCTAGGTAGTTTATCTTTATATCTTGGTAGTTTATCTTTATATCTTGGTAGTTTATATCTAGGTAGTTTATATCTAGGTAGTTTATCTTTATATCTAGGTAGTTTATATCTAGGTAGTTTATCTTTAAATCTAGGTAGTTTATCTTTATATCTTGGTAGTTTATATCTAGGTAGTTTATCTTTATATCTAGGTAGTTTGTGTTTATATCTAGGTAGTTTGTGTTTATCTAGGTAGTTTATATCTATATCTAGGTAGTTTATCTTTATATCTAGGTAGTTTATCTTTATATCTTGGTATTTTATCTTTATATCTTGGTATTTTATCTTTATATCTAGATAGTTGATCTTTATATCTAGTTATTTTATATCTAGGTAGTTTATCTTTATATCTAGGTAGTTTATCTTTATATCTAGGTAGTTTATCTTTATTTCCAGGTAGTTTATCTTTATATCTAGGTATTTTATATCTAGGTAGTATATCTTTATATCTAGGTAGTTTATATCTAGGTAGTTTATCTTTATATCTAGGTAGTTCATCTTTATATCTAGGTAGTTTATCTTTATATCTAGGTAGTTTATCTTTTTATCCAGGTAGTATATCTTTATATCGAGGTAGTTTATCTTTATATCAAGGTTGTTTAGATCTAGGTAGTTTATCTTTATATCTAGGTAGATTATCTTTATATCCAGGTGGTTTATCTTTATATCTAGGTAGTTTATATCTAGGTAGTTTATATCTAGGTAGTTTATCTTTATATCTAGGTAGTTTATCTTTATATCTAGGTAGTTTATCTTTATATCGAGGTAGTTTATATCTAGGTAGTTTATCTTTATATCTAGGTAGTTTATCTTTATATCTAGGTAGTATATTTTTATATCTTGGTCGTTTATCTTTATATCTAGGTAGTTTATCTTTATATCCAGGTGGTTTATATTTATATCTAGTTAGTTTATATCGAGGTAGTTTATCTTTATATCTTGGTAGTTTATCTTTATATCTAGGTAGTTTATCTTTATATCTAGGTAGTTTATCTTTATATCTAGGTAGTTTATCTTTATATCTAGGTAGTTTATATCTAGGTAGTTTATCTTTATATCTTGGTAGTTTATCTTTATATCTGGTAGTTTATATCTAGGTAGTTTATATCTAGGTAGTTTATCTTTATATCTAGGTAGTTTATATCTAGGTAGTTTATCTTTAAATCTAGGTAGTTTATCTTTATATCTTGGTAGTTTATATCTAGGTAGTTTATCTTTATATCTTGGTAGTTTATCTTTATATCTGGTAGTTTATATCTAGGTAGTTTATATCTAGGTAGTTTATCTTTATATCTAGGTAGTTTATATCTAGGTAGTTTATCTTTATATCTTGGTAGTTTATCTTTATATCTTGGTAGTTTATATCTAGGTAGTTTATATCTAGGTAGTTTATCTTTATATCTAGGTAGTTTATATCTAGGTAGTTTATCTTTAAATCTAGGTAGTTTATCTTTATATCTTGGTAGTTTATATCTAGGTAGTTTATCTTTATATCTAGGTAGTTTGTGTTTATATCTAGGTAGTTTGTGTTTATCTAGGTAGTTTATATCTATATCTAGGTAGTTTATCTTTATATCTAGGTAGTTTATCTTTATATCTTGGTATTTTATCTTTATATCTTGGTATTTTATCTTTATATCTAGATAGTTGATCTTTATATCTAGTTATTTTATATCTAGGTAGTTTATCTTTATATCTAGGTAGTTTATCTTTATATCTAGGTAGTTTATCTTTATTTCCAGGTAGTTTATCTTTATATCTAGGTATTTTATATCTAGGTAGTATATCTTTATATCTAGGTAGTTTATATCTAGGTAGTTTATCTTTATATCTAGGTAGTTCATCTTTATATCTAGGTAGTTTATCTTTATATCTAGGTAGTTTATCTTTTTATCCAGGTAGTATATCTTTATATCGAGGTAGTTTATCTTTATATCAAGGTTGTTTAGATCTAGGTAGTTTATCTTTATATCTAGGTAGATTATCTTTATATCCAGGTGGTTTATCTTTATATCTAGGTAGTTTATATCTAGGTAGTTTATATCTAGGTAGTTTATCTTTATATCTAGGTAGTTTATCTTTATATCTAGGTAGTTTATCTTTATATCGAGGTAGTTTATATCTAGGTAGTTTATCTTTATATCTAGGTAGTTTATCTTTATATCTAGGTAGTATATTTTTATATCTTGGTCGTTTATCTTTATATCTAGGTAGTTTATCTTTATATCCAGGTGGTTTATATTTATATCTAGTTAGTTTATATCGAGGTAGTTTATCTTTATATCTTGGTAGTTTATCTTTATATCTAGGTAGTTTATCTTTATATCTAGGTAGTTTATCTTTATATCTAGGTAGTTTATCTTTATATCTAGGTAGTTTATATCTAGGTAGTTTATCTTTATATCTTGGTAGTTTATCTTTATATCTGGTAGTTTATATCTAGGTAGTTTATATCTAGGTAGTTTCTCTTTATATCTAGGTAGTTTATATCTAGGTAGTTTATCTTTAAATCTAGGTAGTTTATCTTTATATCTTGGTAGTTTATATCTAGGTAGGTTATCTTTATATCTAGGTAGTTTGTGTTTATATCTAGGTAGTTTATATCTAGGTAGTTTATCTTTATATCTAGGTAGTTTATCTTTATATCTAGGTAGTTTATCTTTATATCTTGGTATTTTATCTTTATATCTTGGTATTTTATCTTTATATCTAGATAGTTGATCTTTATATCTAGTTATTTTATATCTAGGTAGTTTATCTTTATATCTAGGTAGTTTATCTTTATATCCAGGTAGTTTATCTTTATATCTAGGTATTTTATATCTAGGTAGTTTATCTTTATATCTAAGTAGTTCATCTTTATATCTAGGTAGTTTATCTTTATATCTAGGTAGTTTATCTTTTTACCCAGGTAGTATATCTTTATATCGAGGTAGTTTATCTTTATATCTAGGTAGTTTATCTTTATATCTAGGTAGATTATCTTTATATCCAGGTGGTTTATCTTTATATCTAGGTAGTTTAGATCTAGGTAGTTTATCTTTATATCTAGTTAGTTTATATCTAGGTAGTTTATATCTAGGTAGTTTATATCTAAGTAGTTTATCTTTATATCTAGGTAGTATATTTTTATATCTAGGTAGTTTATCTTTATATCTAGGTAGTTTATATCTAGGTAGTTTATCTTTATATCTAGGTAGTTTATTTCTAGGTAGTTTATCTTTATATCTAGGTAGTTTATATCTAGGTAGTTTATCTTTATATCTAGGTAGTTTATCTTTATATTTAGGTAGTTTATCTTTATATCTTGGTAGTTTATATCTAGGTAGTTTATATCTAGGTAGTTTATCTTTATATCTAGGTAGTTTATCTTTATATCTAGGTAGTTTATCTTTATATCTAGGTAGTTTATCTTTATATCTAGGTAGTTTATATCTAGGTAGTTTATCTTTATATCTTGGTAGTTTATCTTTATATCTTGGTAGTTTATATCTAGGTAGTTTATATCTAGGTAGTTTATCTTTATATCTAGGTAGTTTATCTTTAAATCTAGGTAGTTTATCTTTATATCTTGGTAGTTTATATCTAGGTAGTTTATATCTAGGTAGTTTATCTTTATATCTAGGTAGTTTATCTTTATATCTAGGTAGTTTATCTTTATATCTTGGTATTTTATCTTTATATCTAGATAGTTGATCTTTATATCTAGTTATTTTATATCTAGGTAGTTTATCTTTATATCTAGGTAGTTTATCTTTATATCTAGGTAGTTTATCTTTATATCCAGGTAGTTTATCTTTATATCTAGGTATTTTATATCTAGGTAGTTTATCTTTATATGTAGGTAGTTTGTGTTTATATCTAGGTAGTTTGTGTTTATATCTAGGTAGTTTATATCTATATCTAGGTAGTTTATCTTTATATCTAGGTAGTTTATCTTTATATCTTGGTATTTTATCTTTATATCTTGGTATTTTATCTTTATATCTAGATAGTTGATCTTTATATCTAGTTATTTTATATCTAGGTAGTTTATCTTTATATCTAGGTAGTTTATCTTTATTTCCAGGTAGTTTATCTTAATATCTAGGTATTTTATATCTAGGTAGTTTATCTTTATATCTAGGTAGTTCATCTTTATATCTAGGTAGTTTATATCTAGGTAGTTTATCTTTATATCTAGGTAGTTCATCTTTATATCTAGGTAGTTTATCTTTATATCTAGGTAGTTTATCTTTTTATCCAGGTAGTATATCTTTATATCGAGGTAGTTTAGATCTAGGTAGTTTATCTTTATATCTAGGTAGATTATCTTTATATGCAGGTGGTTTATATTTATAACTAGGTAGTTTATATCTAGGTAGTTTATCTTTATATCTAGGTAGTTTATCTTTATATCTAGGTAGTTTATCTTTATATCGAGGTAGTTTATCTTTATATCGAGGTAGTTTACATCTAGGTAGTTTATCTTTATATCTAGGTAGTTTATCTTTATATCTAGGTAGTATATTTTTATATCTTGGTCGTTTATCTTTATATCTAGGTAGTTTATCTTTATATCCAGGTGGTTTATATTTATATCTAGTTAGTTTATATCGAGGTAGTTTATCTTTATATCTTGGTAGTTTATCTTTATATCTAGGTAGTTTATCTTTATATCTAGGTAGTTTATCTTTATATCTAGGTAGTTTATCTTTATATCTAGGTAGTTTATATCTAGGTAGTTTATCTTTATATCTTGGTAGTTTATCTTTATATCTGGTAGTTTATATCTAGGTAGTTTATATCTAGGTAGTTTATCTTTATATCTAGGTAGTTTATATCTAGGTAGTTTATCTTTAAATCTAGGTAGTTCATCTTTATATCTTGGTAGTTTATATCTAGGTAGTTTATCTTTATATCTAGGTAGTTTGTGTTTATATCTAGGTAGTTTATATCTAGGTAGTTTATCTTTATATCTAGGTAGTTTATCTTTATATCTAGGTAGTTTATCTTTATATCTTGGTATTTTATCTTTATATCTTGGTATTTTATCTTTATATCTAGATAGTTGATCTTTATATCTAGTTATTTTATATCTAGGTAGTTTATCTTTATATCTAGGTAGTTTATCTTTATATCCAGGTAGTTTATCTTTATATCTAGGTATTTTATATCTAGGTAGTTTATCTTTATATCTAGGTAGTTTATATTTATATCTAGTTAGTTTATATCGAGGTAGTTTATCTTTATATCTAGGTAGTTTATCTTTATATCTAGGTAGTTTATCTTTATATCTAGGTAGTTTATATCTAGGTAGTTTATCTTTATATCTTGGTAGTTTATCTTTATATCTGGTAGTTTATATCTAGGTAGTTTATATCTAGGTAGTTTATCTTTATATCTAGGTAGTTCATCTTTATATCTAGGTAGTTTATCTTTATATCTAGGTAGTTTATATCTAGGTAGTTTATCTTTATATCTTGGTAGTTTATCTTTATATCTGGTAGTTTATATCTAGGTAGTTTATATCTAGGTAGTTTATCTTTATATCGAGGTAGTTTATATCTAGGTAGTTTATCTTTAAATCTAGGTAGTTTATCTTTATATCTTGGTAGTTTATATCTAGGAAGTTTATCTTTATATCTAGGTAGTTTGTGTTTATATCTAGGTAGTTTATATCTAGGTAGTTTATCTTTATATCTAGGTAGTTTATCTTTATATCTAGGTAGTTTATCTTTATATCTTGGTATTTTATCTTTATATCTTGGTATTTTATCTTTATATCTAGATAGTTGATCTTTATATCTAGTTATTTT
The DNA here is from genome assembly GCF_045679555.1 of Salvelinus alpinus. Taxonomy (NCBI): domain Eukaryota; kingdom Metazoa; phylum Chordata; class Actinopteri; order Salmoniformes; family Salmonidae; genus Salvelinus; species Salvelinus alpinus. Next base: position 55,040,452 of record NC_092098.1, read on the forward strand.
ATATCTAGGTAGTTTATCTTTATATCTAGGTAGTTTATCTTTATATCCAGGTAGTTTATCTTTATATCTAGGTATTTTATATCTAGGTAGTTTATCTTTATATCTAGGTAGTTTATATTTATATCTAGTTAGTTTATATCGAGGTAGTTTATCTTTATATCTAGGTAGTTTATCTTTATATCTAGGTAGTTTATCTTTATATCTAGGTACTTTATCTTTATATCTAGTTAGTTTATATCTAGGTAGTTTATCTTTATATCTTGGTAGTTTATCTTTATATCTGGTAGTTTATATCTAGGTAGTTTATATCTAGGTAGTTTATCTTTATATCTAGGTAGTTTATATCTAGGTAGTTTATCTTTAAATCTAGGTAGTTTATCTTTATATCTTGGTAGTTTATATCTAGGTAGTTTATCTTTATATCTAGGTAGTTTGTGTTTATATCTAGGTAGTTTATATCTAGGTAGTTTATCTTTATATCTAGGTAGTTTATCTTTATATCTAGGTAGTTTATCTTTATATCTTGGTATTTTATCTTTATATCTTGGTATTTTATCTTTATAGCTAGATAGTTGATCTTTATATCTAGTTATTTTATATCTAGGTAGTTTATCTTTATATCTAGGTAGTTTATCTTTATATCCAGGTAGTTTATCTTTATATCTAGGTATTTTATATCTAGGTAGTTTATCTTTATATCTAGGTAGTTCATCTGTATATCTAGGTAGTTTATCTTTATATCTAGGTAGTTTATCTTTATATCTAGGTAGTTTATATTTATATCTAGGTAGTTTATATCTAGGTAGTTTATCTTTATATCTAGGTAGTTTACCTTGATATCTAGGTAGTTTACCTTTATATCTAGGTAGTTCATCTTTATATCTAGGTAGTTTATCTTTTTATCCAGGTAGTATATCTTTATATCGAGGTAGTTTATCTTTATATCTAGGTAGTTTAGATCTAGGTAGTTTATCTTTATATCTAGGTAGATTATCTTTATATCCAGGTGGTTTATCTTTATATTTAGGTAGTTTATATCGAGGTAGTTTATCTTTATATCGAGTTAGTTTATATCTAGGTAGTTTATATATAGGTAGTTTATATCTAAGTAGTTTATCTTTATATCTAGGTAGTATATTTTTATATCTAGGTAGTTTATCTTTATATCTAGGTAGTTTATATCTAGGTAGTTTATCTTTATATCTAGGTAGTTTATTTCTAGGTAGTTTATCTTTATATCTAGGTAGTATATATCTAGGTAGTTTATCTTTATATCTAGGTAGTTTATCTTTATATTTAGGTAGTTTATCTTTATATCTTTGTAGTTTATATCTAGGTAGTTTATATCTAGGTAGTTTATCTTTATATCTAGGTAGTTTATCTTTATATCTAGGTAGTTTATCTTTATATCCAGGTGGTTTATATTTATATCTAGTTAGTTTATATCGAGGTAGTTTATCTTTATATCTTGGTAGTTTATCTTTATATCTAGGTAGTTTATCTTTATATCTAGGTAGTTTATCTTTATATCTAGGTAGTTTATCTTTATATCTAGGTAGTTTATATCTAGGTAGTTTATCTTTATATCTTGGTAGTTTATCTTTATATCTGGTAGTTTATATCTAGGTAGTTTATATCTAGGTAGTTTATCTTTATATCTAGGTAGTTTATATCTAGGTAGTTTATCTTTAAATCTAGGTAGTTCATCTTTATATCTTGGTAGTTTATATCTAGGTAGTTTATCTTTATATCTAGGTAGTTTGTGTTTATATCTAGGTAGTTTATATCTAGGTAGTTTATCTTTATATCTAGGTAGTTTATCTTTATATCTAGGTAGTTTATCTTTATATCTTGGTATTTTATCTTTATATCTTGGTATTTTATCTTTATATCTAGATAGTTGATCTTTATATCTAGTTATTTTATATCTAGGTAGTTTATCTTTATATCTAGGTAGTTTATCTTTATATCCAGGTAGTTTATCTTTATATCTAGGTATTTTATATCTAGGTAGTTTATCTTTATATCTAGGTAGTTTATATTTATATCTAGTTAGTTTATATCGAGGTAGTTTATCTTTATATCTAGGTAGTTTATCTTTATATCTAGGTAGTTTATCTTTATATCTAGGTAGTTTATATCTAGGTAGTTTATCTTTATATCTTGGTAGTTTATCTTTATATCTGGTAGTTTATATCTAGGTAGTTTATATCTAGGTAGTTTATCTTTATATCTAGGTAGTTCATCTTTATATCTAGGTAGTTTATCTTTATATCTAGGTAGTTTATATCTAGGTAGTTTATCTTTATATCTTGGTAGTTTATCTTTATATCTGGTAGTTTATATCTAGGTAGTTTATATCTAGGTAGTTTATCTTTATATCTAGGTAGTTTATATCTAGGTAGTTTATCTTTAAATCTAGGTAGTTTATCTTTATATCTTGGTAGTTTATATCTAGGAAGTTTATCTTTATATCTAGGTAGTTTGTGTTTATATCTAGGTAGTTTATATCTAGGTAGTTTATCTTTATATCTAGGTAGTTTATCTTTATATCTAGGTAGTTTATCTTTATATCTTGGTATTTTATCTTTATATCTTGGTATTTTATCTTTATATCTAGATAGTTGATCTTTATATCTAGTTATTTTATATCTAGGTAGTTTATCTTTATATCTAGGTAGTTTATCTTTATATCCAGGTAGTTTATCTTTATATCTAGGTATTTTATATCTAGGTAGTTTATCTTTATATCTAGGTAGTTTATATTTATATCTAGTTAGTTTATATCGAGGTAGTTTATCTTTATATCTAGGTAGTTTATCTTTATATCTAGGTAGTTTATCTTTATATCTAGGTACTTTATCTTTATATCTAGTTAGTTTATATCTAGGTAGTTTATCTTTATATCTTGGTAGTTTATCTTTATATCTGGTAGTTTATATCTAGGTAGTTTATATCTAGGTAGTTTATCTTTATATCTAGGTAGTTTATATCTAGGTAGTTTATCTTTAAATCTAGGTAGTTTATCTTTATATCTTGGTAGTTTATATCTAGGTAGTTTATCTTTATATCTAGGTAGTTTGTGTTTATATCTAGGTAGTTTATATCTAGGTAGTTTATCTTTATATCTAGGTAGTTTATCTTTATATCTAGGTAGTTTATCTTTATATCTTGGTATTTTATCTTTATATCTTGGTATTTTATCTTTATAGCTAGATAGTTGATCTTTATATCTAGTTATTTTATATCTAGGTAGTTTATCTTTATATCTAGGTAGTTTATCTTTATATCCAGGTAGTTTATCTTTATATCTAGGTATTTTATATCTAGGTAGTTTATCTTTATATCTAGGTAGTTCATCTGTATATCTAGGTAGTTTATCTTTATATCTAGGTAGTTTATCTTTATATCTAGGTAGTTTATATTTATATCTAGGTAGTTTATATCCAGGTAGTTCATCTAAATATCTAGGTAGTTTATCTTTATATCTAGGTAGTTTACCTTTATATCTAGGTAGTTCATCTTTATATCTAGGTAGTTTATCTTTTTATCCAGGTAGTATATCTTTATATCGAGGTAGTTTATCTTTATATCTAGGTAGTTTAGATCTAGGTAGTTTATCTTTATATCTAGGTAGATTATCTTTATATCCAGGTGGTTTATCTTTATATTTAGGTAGTTTATATCGAGGTAGTTTATCTTTATATCGAGTTAGTTTATATCTAGGTAGTTTATATATAGGTAGTTTATATCTAAGTAGTTTATCTTTATATCTAGGTAGTATATTTTTATATCTAGGTAGTTTATCTTTATATCTAGGTAGTTTATATCTAGGTAGTTTATCTTTATATCTAGGTAGTTTATTTCTAGGTAGTTTATCTTTATATCTAGGTAGTATATATCTAGGTAGTTTATCTTTATATCTAGGTAGTTTATCTTTATATTTAGGTAGTTTATCTTTATATCTTGGTAGTTTATATCTAGGTAGTTTATATCTAGGTAGTTTATCTTTATATCTAGGTAGTTTATATCTAGGTAGTTTATCTTTATATCTAGGTAGTTTGTGTTTATATCTAGGTAGTTTATATCTAGGTAGTTTATCTTTATATCTAGGTAGTTTATCTTTATATCTAGGTAGTTTATCTTTATATCTTGGTATTTTATCTTTATATCTTGGTATTTTATCTTTATATCTAGATAGTTGATCTTTATATCTAGTTATTTTATATCTAGGTAGTTTATCTTTATATCTAGGTAGTTTATCTTTATATCCAGGTAGTTTATCTTTATATCTAGGTATTTTATATCTAGGTAGTTTATCTTTATATCTAGGTAGTTTATATTTATATCTAGTTAGTTTATATCGAGGTAGTTTATCTTTATATCTAGGTAGTTTATCTTTATATCTAGGTAGTTTATCTTTATATCTAGGTAGTTTATATCTAGGTAGTTTATCTTTATATCTTGGTAGTTTATCTTTATATCTGGTAGTTTATATCTAGGTAGTTTATATCTAGGTAGTTTATCTTTATATCTAGGTAGTTCATCTTTATATCTAGGTAGTTTATCTTTATATCTAGGTAGTTTATATCTAGGTAGTTTATCTTTATATCTTGGTAGTTTATCTTTATATCTGGTAGTTTATATCTAGGTAGTTTATATCTAGGTAGTTTATCTTTATATCTAGGTAGTTTATATCTAGGTAGTTTATCTTTAAATCTAGGTAGTTTATCTTTATATCTTGGTAGTTTATATCTAGGAAGTTTATCTTTATATCTAGGTAGTTTGTGTTTATATCTAGGTAGTTTATATCTAGGTAGTTTATCTTTATATCTAGGTAGTTTATCTTTATATCTAGGTAGTTTATCTTTATATCTTGGTATTTTATCTTTATATCTTGGTATTTTATCTTTATATCTAGATAGTTGATCTTTATATCTAGTTATTTTATATCTAGGTAGTTTATCTTTATATCTAGGTAGTTTATCTTTATATCCAGGTAGTTTATCTTTATATCTAGGTATTTTATATCTAGGTAGTTTATCTTTATATCTAGGTAGTTTATATTTATATCTAGTTAGTTTATATCGAGGTAGTTTATCTTTATATCTAGGTAGTTTATCTTTATATCTAGGTAGTTTATCTTTATATCTAGGTACTTTATCTTTATATCTAGTTAGTTTATATCTAGGTAGTTTATCTTTATATCTTGGTAGTTTATCTTTATATCTGGTAGTTTATATCTAGGTAGTTTATATCTAGGTAGTTTATCTTTATATCTAGGTAGTTTATATCTAGGTAGTTTATCTTTAAATCTAGGTAGTTTATCTTTATATCTTGGTAGTTTATATCTAGGTAGTTTATCTTTATATCTAGGTAGTTTGTGTTTATATCTAGGTAGTTTATATCTAGGTAGTTTATCTTTATATCTAGGTAGTTTATCTTTATATCTAGGTAGTTTATCTTTATATCTTGGTATTTTATCTTTATATCTTGGTATTTTATCTTTATAGCTAGATAGTTGATCTTTATATCTAGTTATTTTATATCTAGGTAGTTTATCTTTATATCTAGGTAGTTTATCTTTATATCCAGGTAGTTTATCTTTATATCTAGGTATTTTATATCTAGGTAGTTTATCTTTATATCTAGGTAGTTCATCTGTATATCTAGGTAGTTTATCTTTATATCTAGGTAGTTCATCTGTATATCTAGGTAGTTTATCTTTATATCTAGGTAGTTTATCTTTATATCTAGGTAGTTTATATTTATATCTAGGTAGTTTATATCTAGGTAGTTTATCTTTATATCTAGGTAGTTTACCTTGATATCTAGGTAGTTTACCTTTATATCTAGGTAGTTCATCTTTATATCTAGGTAGTTTATCTTTTTATCCAGGTAGTATATCTTTATATCGAGGTAGTTTATCTTTATATCTAGGTAGTTTAGATCTAGGTAGTTTATCTTTATATCTAGGTAGATTATCTTTATATCCAGGTGGTTTATCTTTATATTTAGGTAGTTTATATCGAGGTAGTTTATCTTTATATCGAGTTAGTTTATATCTAGGTAGTTTATATATAGGTAGTTTATATCTAAGTAGTTTATCTTTATATCTAGGTAGTATATTTTTATATCTAGGTAGTTTATCTTTATATCTAGGTAGTTTATATCTAGGTAGTTTATCTTTATATCTAGGTAGTTTATTTCTAGGTAGTTTATCTTTATATCTAGGTAGTATATATCTAGGTAGTTTATCTTTATATCTAGGTAGTTTATCTTTATATTTAGGTAGTTTATCTTTATATCTTGGTAGTTTATATCTAGGTAGTTTATATCTAGGTAGTTTATCTTTATATCTAGGTAGTTTATATCTAGGTAGTTTATCTTTAAATCTAGGTAGTTCATCTTTATATCTTGGTAGTTTATATCTAGGTAGTTTATCTTTATATCTAGGTAGTTTGTGTTTATATCTAGGTAGTTTATATCTAGGTAGTTTATCTTTATATCTAGGTAGTTTATCTTTATATCTAGGTAGTTTATCTTTATATCTTGGTATTTTATCTTTATATCTTGGTATTTTATCTTTATATCTAGATAGTTGATCTTTATATCTAGTTATTTTATATCTAGGTAGTTTATCTTTATATCTAGGTAGTTTATCTTTATATCCAGGTAGTTTATCTTTATATCTAGGTATTTTATATCTAGGTAGTTTATCTTTATATCTAGGTAGTTTATATCTAGGTAGTTTATCTTTATATCTTGGTAGTTTATCTTTATATCTTGGTAGTTTATATCTAGGTAGTTTATATCTAGGTAGTTTATCTTTATATCTAGGTAGTTTATCTTTAAATCTAGGTAGTTTATCTTTATATCTTGGTAGTTTATATCTAGGTAGTTTATCTTTATATCTAGGTAGTTTGTGTTTATATCTAGGTATTTTATATCTAGGTAGTTCATCTTTATATCTAGGTAGTTCATCTTTATATCTAGGTAGTTCATCTTTATATCTAGGTAGTTTATCTTTATATCTAGGTAGTTTATCTTTTTATCCAGGTAGTTTATATTTATATCTTGGTATTTTATCTTTATATCTTGGTATTTTATCTTTATATCTAGATAGTTGATCTTTATATCTAGTTATTTTATATCTAGGTAGTTTATCTTTATATCTAGGTAGTTTATCTTTATATCTAGGTATTTTATATCTAGGTAGTTTATCTTTATATCCAGGTAGTTTATCTTTATATCTAGGTATTTTATCTTTATATCTAGGTATTTTATATCTAGGTAGTTCATCTTTATATCTAGGTAGTTTATCTTTATATCTAGGTAGTTTATCTTTTTATCCAGGTAGTATATCTTTATATCGAGGTAGTTTATCTTTATATCTAGGTAGTTTAGATCTAGGTAGTTTATCTTTATATCTAGGTAGATTATCTTTATATCCAGGTGGTTTATCTTTATATCTAGGTAGTTTATATCTAGGTAGTTTATCTTTATATCTAGGTAGTTTATCTTTATATCTAGGTAGTTTATCTTTATATCGAGGTAGTTTATCTTTATATCGAGGTAGTTTATATCTAGGTAGTTTATCTTTATATCTAGGTAGTTTATCTTTATATCTAGGTAGTATATTTTTATATCTAGGTCGTTTATCTTTATATCTAGGTAGTTTATCTTTATATCCAGGTGGTTTATATTTATATCTAGTTAGTTTATATCGAGGTAGTTTATCTTTATATCTTGGTAGTTTATCTTTATATCTAGGTAGTTTATCTTTATATCTAGGTAGTTTATCTTTATATCTAGGTAGTTTATCTTTATATCTAGGTAGTTTATATCTAGGTAGTTTATCTTTATATCTTGGTAGTTTATCTTTATATCTGGTAGTTTATATCTAGGTAGTTTATATCTAGGTAGTTTATCTTTATATCTAGGTAGTTTATATCTAGGTAGTTTATCTTTAAATCTAGGTAGTTCATCTTTATATCTTGGTAGTTTATATCTAGGTAGTTTATCTTTATATCTAGGTAGTTTGTGTTTATATCTAGGTAGTTTATATCTAGGTAGTTTATCTTTATATCTAGGTAGTTTATCTTTATATCTAGGTAGTTTATCTTTATATCTTGGTATTTTATCTTTATATCTTGGTATTTTATCTTTATATCTAGATAGTTGATCTTTATATCTAGTTATTTTATATCTAGGTAGTTTATCTTTATATCTAGGTAGTTTATCTTTATATCCAGGTAGTTTATCTTTATATCTAGGTATTTTATATCTAGGTAGTTTATCTTTATATCTAGGTAGTTTATATTTATATCTAGTTAGTTTATATCGAGGTAGTTTATCTTTATATCTAGGTAGTTTATCTTTATATCTAGGTAGTTTATCTTTATATCTAGGTAGTTTATATCTAGGTAGTTTATCTTTATATCTTGGTAGTTTATCTTTATATCTGGTAGTTTATATCTAGGTAGTTTATATCTAGGTAGTTTATCTTTATATCTAGGTAGTTCATCTTTATATCTAGGTAGTTTATCTTTATATCTAGGTAGTTTATATCTAGGTAGTTTATCTTTATATCTTGGTAGTTTATCTTTATATCTGGTAGTTTATATCTAGGTAGTTTATATCTAGGTAGTTTATCTTTATATCTAGGTAGTTTATATCTAGGTAGTTTATCTTTAAATCTAGGTAGTTTATCTTTATATCTTGGTAGTTTATATCTAGGAAGTTTATCTTTATATCTAGGTAGTTTGTGTTTATATCTAGGTAGTTTATATCTAGGTAGTTTATCTTTATATCTAGGTAGTTTATCTTTATATCTAGGTAGTTTATCTTTATATCTTGGTATTTTATCTTTATATCTTGGTATTTTATCTTTATATCTAGATAGTTGATCTTTATATCTAGTTATTTTATATCTAGGTAGTTTATCTTTATATCTAGGTAGTTTATCTTTATATCCAGGTAGTTTATCTTTATATCTAGGTATTTTATATCTAGGTAGTTTATCTTTATATCTAGGTAGTTTATATTTATATCTAGTTAGTTTATATCTAGGTAGTTTATCTTTATATCTAGGTAGTTTATCTTTATATCTAGGTACTTTATCTTTATATCTAGTTAGTTTATATCTAGGTAGTTTATCTTTATATCTTGGTAGTTTATCTTTATATCTGGTAGTTTATATCTAGGTAGTTTATATCTAGGTAGTTTATCTTTATATCTAGGTAGTTTATATCTAGGTAGTTTATCTTTAAATCTAGGTAGTTTATCTTTATATCTTGGTAGTTTATATCTAGGTAGTTTATCTTTATATCTAGGTAGTTTGTGTTTATATCTAGGTAGTTTATATCTAGGTAGTTTATCTTTATATCTAGGTAGTTTATCTTTATATCTAGGTAGTTTATCTTTATATCTTGGTATTTTATCTTTATATCTTGGTATTTTATCTTTATAGCTAGATAGTTGATCTTTATATCTAGTTATTTTATATCTAGGTAGTTTATCTTTATATCTAGGTAGTTTATCTTTATATCCAGGTAGTTTATCTTTATATCTAGGTATTTTATATCTAGGTAGTTTATCTTTATATCTAGGTAGTTCATCTGTATATCTAGGTAGTTTATCTTTATATCTAGGTAGTTTATCTTTATATCTAGGTAGTTTATATTTATATCTAGGTAGTTTATATCTAGGTAGTTTATCTTTATATCTAGGTAGTTTACCTTGATATCTAGGTAGTTTACCTTTATATCTAGGTAGTTCATCTTTATATCTAGGTAGTTTATCTTTTTATCCAGGTAGTATATCTTTATATCGAGGTAGTTTATCTTTATATCTAGGTAGTTTAGATCTAGGTAGTTTATCTTTATATCTAGGTAGATTATCTTTATATCCAGGTGGTTTATCTTTATATTTAGGTAGTTTATATCGAGGTAGTTTATCTTTATATCGAGTTAGTTTATATCTAGGTAGTTTATATATAGGTAGTTTATATCTAAGTAGTTTATCTTTATATCTAGGTAGTATATTTTTATATCTAGGTAGTTTATCTTTATATCTAGGTAGTTTATATCTAGGTAGTTTATCTTTATATCTAGGTAGTTTATTTCTAGGTAGTTTATCTTTATATCTAGGTAGTATATATCTAGGTAGTTTATCTTTATATCTAGGTAGTTTATCTTTATATTTAGGTAGTTTATCTTTATATCTTGGTAGTTTATATCTAGGTAGTTTATATCTAGGTAGTTTATCTTTATATCTAGGTAGTTTATCTTTATATCTAGGTAGTTTATCTTTATATCTAGGTATTTTATCTTTATATCTAGGTAGTTTATATCTAGGTAGTTTATCTTTATATCTTGGTAGTTTATCTTTATATCTTGGTAGTTTATATCTAGGTAGTTTATATCTAGGTAGTTTATCTTTATATCTAGGTAGTTTATCTTTAAATCTAGGTAGTTTATCTTTATATCTTGGTAGTTTATATCTAGGTAGTTTATCTTTATATCTAGGTAGTTTGTGTTTATATCTAGGTATTTTATATCTAGGTAGTTCATCTTTATATCTAGGTAGTTCATCTTTATATCTAGGTAGTTCATCTTTATATCTAGGTAGTTTATCTTTATATCTAGGTAGTTTATCTTTTTATCCAGGTAGTTTATATTTATATCTTGGTATTTTATCTTTATATCTTGGTATTTTATCTTTATATCTAGATAGTTGATCTTTATATCTAGTTATTTTATATCTAGGTAGTTTATCTTTATATCTAGGTAGTTTATCTTTATATCTAGGTATTTTATATCTAGGTAGTTTATCTTTATATCTAGGTAGTATATATCTAGGTAGTTTATCTTTATATCTAGGTAGTTTATCTTTATATTTAGGTAGTTTATCTTTATATCTTGGTAGTTTATATCTAGGTAGTTTATATCTAGGTAGTTTATCTTTATATCTAGGTAGTTTATCTTTATATCTAGGTAGTTTATCTTTATATCTAGGTATTTTATCTTTATATCTAGGTAGTTTATATCTAGGTAGTTTATCTTTATATCTTGGTAGTTTATCTTTATATCTTGGTAGTTTATATCTAGGTAGTTTATATCTAGGTAGTTTATCTTTATATCTAGGTAGTTTATCTTTAAATCTAGGTAGTTTATCTTTATATCTTGGTAGTTTATATCTAGGTAGTTTATCTTTATATCTAGGTAGTTTGTGTTTATATCTAGGTATTTTATATCTAGGTAGTTCATCTTTATATCTAGGTAGTTCATCTTTATATCTAGGTAGTTCATCTTTATATCTAGGTAGTTTATCTTTATATCTAGGTAGTTTATCTTTTTATCCAGGTAGTTTATATTTATATCTTGGTATTTTATCTTTATATCTTGGTATTTTATCTTTATATCTAGATAGTTGATCTTTATATCTAGTTATTTTATATCTAGGTAGTTTATCTTTATATCTAGGTAGTTTATCTTTATATCTAGGTATTTTATATCTAGGTAGTTTATCTTTATATCCAGGTAGTTTATCTTTATATCTAGGTATTTTATCTTTATATCTAGGTATTTTATATCTAGGTAGTTCATCTTTATATCTAGGTAGTTTATCTTTATATCTAGGTAGTTTATCTTTTTATCCAGGTAGTATATCTTTATATCGAGGTAGTTTATCTTTATATCTAGGTAGTTTAGATCTAGGTAGTTTATCTTTATATCTAGGTAGATTATCTTTATATCCAGGTGGTTTATCTTTATATCTAGGTAGTTTATATCTAGGTAGTTTATCTTTATATCTAGGTAGTTTATCTTTATATCTAGGTAGTTTATCTTTATATCGAGGTAGTTTATCTTTATATCGAGGTAGTTTATATCTAGGTAGTTTATCTTTATATCTAGGTAGTTTATCTTTATATCTAGGTAGTATATTTTTATATCTAGGTCGTTTATCTTTATATCTAGGTAGTTTATCTTTATATCCAGGTGGTTTATATTTATATCTAGTTAGTTTATATCGAGGTAGTTTATCTTTATATCTTGGTAGTTTATCTTTATATCTAGGTAGTTTATCTTTATATCGAGGTAGTTTATCTTTATATCGAGGTAGTTTATATCTAGGTAGTTTATCTTTAAATCTAGGTAGTTTATCTTTATATCTTGGTAGTTTATATCTAGGTAGTTTATCTTTATATCTAGGTAGTTTGTGTTTATATCTAGGTAGTTTATATCTAGGTAGTTTATCTTTATATCTAGGTAGTTTATCTTTATATCTTGGTATTTTATCTTTATATCTTGGTATTTTATCTTTATATCTAGATAGTTGATCTTTATATCTAGTTATTTTATATCTAGGTAGTTTATCTTTATATCTAGGTAGTTTATCTTTATATCTAGGTAGTTTATCTTTATTTCCAGGTAGTTTATCTTTATATCTAGGTATTTTATATCTAGGTAGTTTATCTTTATATCTAGGTAGTTCATCTTTATATCTAGGTAGTTTAGATCTAGGTAGTTTATCTTTATATCTAGGTAGATTATCTTTATATCCAGGTAGTATATCTTTATATCGAGGTAGTTTATCTTTATATCTAGGTAGTTTAGATCTAGGTAGTTTATCTTTATATCTAGGTAGATTATCTTTATATCCAGGTGGTTTATCTTTATATCTAGGTAGTTTATATCGAGGTAGTTTATCTTTATATCGAGTTAGTTTATATCTAGGTAGTTTATCTTTATATCTAGGTAGTTTATCTTTATATCGAGGTAGTTTATCTTTATATCCAGGTAGTTTATATTTATATCTAGGTATTTTATATCTAGGTAGTTGATCTTTATATCTAGTTATTTTATATCTAGGTAGTTTATCTTTATATCTAGGTAGTTTATCTTTATATCTAGGTAGTTTAGATCTAGGTAGTGTATCTTTATATCTAGGTAGATTATCTTTATATCCAGCTGGTTTATCTTTTTTATCTAGGTAGTTTATATCGAGGTAGTTTATCTTTATATCGAGTTAGTTTATATCTAGGTAGTTTATATCTAGGTAGTTTATATCTAAGTAGTTTATCTTTATATCTAGGTAGTATATTTTTATATCTAGGTAGTTTATCTTTATATCTAGGTAGTTTATCTTTATATCTAGGTAGTTTATTTCTAGGTAGTTTATCTTTATATCTAGGTAGTTTATATCTAGGTAGTTTATCTTTATATCTAGGTAGTTTATCTTTATATTTAGGTAGTTTATCTTTATATCTTGGTAGTTTATATCTAGGTAGTTTATATCTAGGTAGTTTATCTTTATATCTTGGTAGTTTATATCTAGGTAGTTTATATCTAGGTACTTTATCTTTATATCTAGGTAGTTTATCTTTATATCTAGGTAGTTTATCTTTATATCTAGGTAGTTTATCATTATATCTAGGTAGTTTATATCTAGGTAGTTTATCTTTATATCTTGGTAGTTTATCTTTATATCTTGGTAGTTTATCTTTATATCTTGGTAGTTTATATCTAGGTAGTTTATATCTAGGTAGTTTATCTTTAAATCTAGGTAGTTTATCTTTCTATCTTGGTAGTTTATATCTAGGTAGTTCATCTTTATATCTAGGTAGTTTGTGTTTATATCTAGGTAGTTTATATCTAGGTAGTTTATCTTTATATCTAGGTAGTTTATCTTTATATCTAGGTAGTTTATCTTTATATCTTGGTATTTTATCTTTATATCTTGGTATTTTATCTTTATATCTAGATAGTTGATCTTTATATCTAGTTATTTTATATCTAGGTAGTTTATCTTTATATCTAGGTAGTTTATCTTTATATCTAGGTAGTTTATCTTTATATCCAGGTAGTTTATCTTTATATCTAGGTATTTTATATCTAGGTAGTTTATCTTTATATCTAGGTAGTTCATCTTTATATCTAGGTAGTTTATCTTTATATCTAGGTAGTTTATCTTTTTATCCAGGTAGTATATCTTTATATCGAGGTAGTTTATCTTTATATCTAGGTAGTTTAGATCTAGGTAGTTTATCTTTATATCTAGGTAGATTATCTTTATATCCAGGTGGTTTATCTTTATATCTAGGTAGTTTATATCGAGGTAGTTTATCTTTATATCGAGTTAGTTTATATCTAGGTAGTTTATCTTTATATCTAGGTAGTTTATCTTTATATCGAGGTAGTTTATCTTTATATCGAGGTAGTTTATATCTAGGTAGTTTATCTTTATATCTAGGTAGTTTATCTTTATATCTAGGTAGTATATTTTTATATCTAGGTCGTTTATCTTTATATCTAGGTAGTTTATCTTTATATCCAGGTGGTTTATATTTATATCTAGTTAGTTTATATCGAGGTAGTTTATCTTTATATCTTGGTAGTTTATCTTTATATCGAGGTAGTTTATATCTAGGTAGTTTATCTTTATATCTAGGAGGTTTATCTTTATATCTAGGTAGTATATTTTTAAATCTAGGTCGTTTATCTTTATATCTAGGTAGTTTATCTTTATATCCAGGTGGTTTATATTTATATCTAGGTAGTTTATATCGAGGTAGTTTATCTTTACATCTTGGTAGTTTATCTTTATATCTAGGTAGTTTATCTTTATATCTAGGTAGTTTATCTTTTTATCTAGGTAGTTTATCTTTATATCTAGGTAGTTTATCTTTATATCTAAGTATTTTATATCTAGGTAGTTTATCTTTATATCTAGGTAGTTTGTGTTTATATCTAGGTAGTTTATATCTAGGTAGTTTATCTTTATATCTAGGTAGTTTATCTTTATATCTAGGTATTTTATCTTTATATCTTGGTATTTTATCTTTATATCTAGATAGTTGATCTTTATATCTAGTTATTTTATATCTAGGTAGTTTATCTTTATATCCAGGTAGTTTATCTTTATATCTAGGTATTTTATATCTAGGTAGTTTATCTTTATATCTAGGTAGTTTATCTTTACATCTAGGTAGTTTATCTTTATATCTAGGTAGTTTATATCTAGGTAGTTTATTTGTATAACTACGTAGTTTATCTTTATATCTAGGTAGTTTATCTTTATATCTAGGTAGTTTATCTTTATATCTAGGTAGTTCATCTTTATATCTAGGTAGTTTATCTTTATATCGAGGTAGTTTATGTCTAGGTAGTTTATCTTTATATCTAGGTAGTTTATCTTCATATCCAGGTAGTATATCTTTATTTCGAGGTAGTTTATCTTTATATCTAGGTAGTTTATATCTAAGTAGTTTATCTTTATATCTAGGTCGTTTATCTTTATATCTAGGTGGTTTATCTTTATATCTAGGTACTTTATATCGAGGTAGTTTATCTTTATATCGAGTTAGTTTATATCTAGGTAGTTTATCTTTATATCTAGGTAGTTTATCTTTATATCTAGGTAGTTTATCTTTATATCGAGGTAGTTTATCCTTATATCTAGGTAGTTTTTCTTTATATCTAGGTAGTTTATATCTAAGTAGTTTATCTTTATATCTAGGTCGTTTATCTTTATATCTAGGTAGTTTATCTTTATATCCAGGTGGTTTATATTTATATCTAGGTAGTTTATATCGAGGTAGTTTATCTTTACATCTTGGTAGTTTATCTTTATATCTAGGTACTTTATCTTTATATCTAGGTAGTTTATCTTTATATCTACGTATTTTATATCTAGGTAGTTTATCTTTATATCTAGGTAGTTTATCTTTATATCTAGGTAGTATATTTGAAAATCTAGGTCGTTTATCTTTAAATCTAGGTAGTTTATCTTTATATCCAGGTGGTATATATTTATATCTATGTAGTTTATATCGAGGTAGTTTATCTTTATATCTTGGTAGTTTGTCTTTATATCTAGGTAGTTTATCTTTATATCGAGGTAGTTTATCTTTATATCTAGGTAGTTTATCTTTATATCGAGGTAGTTTATCTTTATATCTTGGTAGTTTATCTTATAATCTAGGTAGTTTATCTTTATATCTAGGTAGTTTATCTTTATATCCAGGTGGTTTATCTTTATATCTATGTAGTTTATATCGAGGTAGTTTATCTTTATATCCAGGTAGTTTATCTTTATATCCAGGTAGTTTATCTTTATATCTAGGTAGTTTATCTTTATATCTAGGTAGTTTATCTTTATATCCAGGTGGTTTATCTTTATATCTATGTAGTTTATATCGAGGTAGTTTATCTTTATATCCAGGTAGTTTATCTTTATATCCAGGTAGTTTATCTTTATATCTAGGTAGTTTATCTTTATATCTAGGTAGTTTATATCTATGTAGTTTATCTTTATATCTAGGTAGTTTATTTCTAGGTAGTTTATCTTTATATCTAGGTAGTTTATCTTTATATCTAGGTAGTTTATCTTTATATCTAGGTAGTTTATCTTTATATCTAGGTAGTTCATCTTTATATCTAGGTAGTTTATCTTTATATCGAGGTAGTTTATGTCTAGGTAGTTTATCTTTATATCTAGGTAGTTTATCTTTATATCCAGGTAGTATATCTTTATATCGAGGTAGTTTATCTTTATATCTAGGTAGTTTATATCTAAGTAGTTTATCTTTATATCTAGGTCGTTTATCTTTATATCTAGGTGGTTTATCTTTATATCTAGGTACTTTATATCGAGGTAGTTTATCTTTATATCTTGGTAGTTTGTCTTTATATCTGGGTAGTTTATCTTTATATCGAGGTAGTTTATCTTTATATCGAGGTAGTTTATCTTTATATCAAGGTAGTTTATATCTAGGTAGTTTATCTTTATATCTAGGTAGTTTATCTTTATATCTAGGTAGTTTATATCTAGGTAGTTTATCTTTATATCTAGGTAGTTTATCTTTAAATCTAGGTAGTTTATCTTTATATTTTGGTAGTTTATATCTAGGTAGTTTATATCTAGGTAGTTCATCTTTATATCTAGGTAGTTTATCTTTATATCTAGGTAGTTTATCTTTATATCCAGGTAGTATATCTTTATATCGAGGTAGTTTATCTTTATATCTAGGTAGTTTATATCTAAGTAGTTTATCTTTATATCTAGGTCATTTATCTTTATATCTAGGTGGTTTATCTTTATATCTAGGTACTTTATATCGAGGTAGTTTATCTTTATATCGAGTTAGTTTATATCTAGGTAGTTTATATCTAAGTAGTTTATCTTTATATCTAGGTCGTTTATCTTTATATCTAGGTAGATTATCTTTATATCCAGGTGGTTTATCTTTATATCTATGTAGTTTATATCGAGGTAGTTTATCTTTATATCCAGGTAGTTTATCTTTATATCCAGGTAGTTTATCTTTATATCTAGGAAGTTTATCTTTATATCTAGGTAGTTTATCTTTATATCCAGGTGGTTTATCTTTATATCTATGTAGTTTATATCGAGGTAGTTTATCTTTATATCCAGGTAGTTTATCTTTATATCCAGGTAGTTTATCTTTATATCTAGGTAGTTTATATCTAGGTAGTTTATTTGTATAACTACGTAGTTTATCTTTATATCTAGGTAGTTTATCTTTATATCTAGGTAGTTTATCTTTATATCTAGGTAGTTCATCTTTATATCTAGGTAGTTTATCTTTATATCGAGGTAGTTTATGTCTAGGTAGTTTATCTTTATATCTAGGTAGTTTATCTTTATATCTAGGTAGTTTATATCTATGTAGTTTATCTTTATATCTAGGTAGTTTATTTCTAGGTAGGTTATCTTTATATCTAGGTAGTTTATCTTTATATCTAGGTAGTTTATCTTTATATCTAGGTAGTTTATCTTTATATCTAGGTAGTTTATCTTTATATCTAGGTAGTTTATCTTTATATCTTGGTAGTTTATATCTTGGTAGTTTATATCTAGGTAGTTTATCTTTATATCTAGGTAGTTTATATCTAGGTAGTTTATCTTTAAATCTAGGTAGTTTATCTTTATATCTTGGTAGTTTATATCTAGGTAGTTTATCTTTATATCTAGGTAGTATATTTTTAAATCTAGGTCGTTTATCTTTATATCCAGGTAGTTTATCTTTATATCTAGGTAGTTTATCTTTATATCTAGGTAGTTTATATCTAGGTAGTTTATCTTTATGTCTAGGTAGTTTATCTTTATATCTAGGTAGTTTATCTTTATATCTAGGTAGTTTATCTTTATATCTAGGTAGTTTATCTTCATATCTAGGTAGTTTATATCTAAGTAGTTTATCTTTATATCTAGGTAGTATATTTTTATATCTAGGTAGTTTATCTTTATATCTAGGTAGTTTATATCTAGGTAGTTTATCTTTATATCTAGGTAGTTTATGTCTAGGTAGTTTATCTTTATATCTAGGTAGTTTATCTTTATATATAGGTAGTTTATATCTAGGTAGTTTATCTTTATATCTAGGTAGTTTATATATAGGTAGTTTATTTGTATAACTACGTAGTTTATCTTTATATCTAGGTAGTTTATCTTTATATCTAGGTAGTTTATCTTTATATCTAGGTAGTTCATCTTTATATCTAGGTAGTTTATCTTTATATCGAGGTAGTTTATCTTTATATCTAGGTAGTTTATCTTTATATCGAGGTAGTTTATCCTTATATCTAGGTAGTTTTTCTTTATATCTAGGTAGTTTATCTTTATATCCAGGTGGTTTATATTTATATCTAGGTAGTTTATAGCGAGGTAGTTTATCTTTACATCTTGGTAGTTTATCTTTATATCTAGGTACTTTATCTTTATATCTAGGTAGGTTATCTTTATATCTACGTATTTTATATCTAGGTAGTTTATCTTTATATCTAGGTAGTTCATCTTTATATCTAGGTAGTTTATCTTTATATCTAGGTAGTTTATCTTTATATCTAGGTAGATTATCTTTATATCCAGGTGGTTTATCTTTATATCTAGGTAGTTTATATCGAGGTAGTTTATCTTTATATCGAGTTAGTTTATATCTAGGTAGTTTATCTTTATATCTAGGTAGTTTATCTTTATATCCAGGTGGTTTATATTTATATCTAGGTAGTTTATATCGAGGTAGTTTATCTTTACATCTTGGTAGTTTATCTTTATATCTAGGTACTTTATCTTTATATCTAGGTAGTTTATCTTTATATCTACGTATTTTATATCTAGGTAGTTTATCTTTATATCTAGGTAGTTCATCTTTATATCTAGGTAGTTTATCTTTATATCTAGGTAGTTTATCTTTATATCTAGGTAGATTATCTTTATATCCAGGTGGTTTATCTTTATATCTAGGTAGTTTATATCGAGGTAGTTTATCTTTATATCTAGGTACTTTATCTTTATATCTAGGTAGTTTATCTTTATATCTAGGTAGTTTATTTCTAGGTAGTTTATCTTTATATCTAGGTAGTTTATCTTTGTATCTAGGTAGTTTATCTTTATATCCAGGTGGTTTATATATATATCTAGGTAGTTTATATCGAGGTAGTTTATCTTTATATCTTGGTAGTTTATCTTATAATCTAGGTAGTTTATCTTTATATCTAGGTAGTTTATCTTTAGATCGAGGTAGTTTATCTTTATATGGAGGTAGTTTATCTTTATATCAAGGTAGTTTATATCTAGGTAGTTTATCTTTATATCTAGGTAGTTTATCTTTATATCCAGGTGGTTTATCTTTATATCTATGTAGTTTATATCGAGGTAGTTTATCTTTATATCCAGGTAGTTTATCTTTATATCCAGGTAGTTTATCTTTATATCTAGGTAGTTTATCTTTATATCTAGGTAGTTTATCTTTATATCCAGGTGGTTTATCTTTATATCTATGTAGTTTATATCGAGGTAGTTTATCTTTATATCCAGGTAGTTTATCTTTATATCCAGGTAGTTTATCTTTATATCTAGGTAGTTTATATCTAGGTAGTTTATTTGTATAACTACGTAGTTTATCTTTATATCTAGGTAGTTTATCTTTATATCTAGGTAGTTTATCTTTATATCTAGGTAGTTCATCTTTATATCTAGGTAGTTTATCTTTATATCGAGGTAGTTTATGTCTAGGTAGTTTATCTTTATATCTAGGTAGTTTATCTTTATATCTAGGTAGTTTATATCTATGTAGTTTATCTTTATATCTAGGTAGTTTATTTCTAGGTAGGTTATCTTTATATCTAGGTAGTTTATCTTTATATCTAGGTAGTTTATCTTTATATCTAGGTAGTTTATCTTTATATCTAGGTAGTTTATCTTTATATCTAGGTAGTTTATCTTTATATCTTGGTAGTTTATATCTTGGTAGTTTATATCTAGGTAGTTTATCTTTATATCTAGGTAGTTTATATCTAGGTAGTTTATCTTTAAATCTAGGTAGTTTATCTTTATATCTTGGTAGTTTATATCTAGGTAGTTTATCTTTATATCTAGGTAGTATATTTTTAAATCTAGGTCGTTTATCTTTATATCCAGGTAGTTTATCTTTATATCTAGGTAGTTTATCTTTATATCTAGGTAGTTTATATCTAGGTAGTTTATCTTTATGTCTAGGTAGTTTATCTTTATATCTAGGTAGTTTATCTTTATATCTAGGTAGTTTATCTTTATATCTAGGTAGTTTATCTTCATATCTAGGTAGTTTATATCTAAGTAGTTTATCTTTATATCTAGGTAGTATATTTGTATATCTAGGTAGTTTATCTTTATATCTAGGTAGTTTATCTTTATATCTAGGTAGTTTATATCTAGGTAGTTTATCTTTATATCTAGGTAGTTTATGTCTAGGTAGTTTATCTTTATATCTAGGTAGTTTATCTTTATATATAGGTAGTTTATATCTAGGTAGTTTATCTTTATATCTAGGTAGTTTATATCTATGTAGTTTATCTTTATATCTAGGTAGTTTATCTTTATATCTAGGTAGTTTATCTTTACATCTAGGTAGTTTATCTTTATATCTAGGTAGTTTATATCTAGGTAGTTTATTTGTATAACTACGTAGTTTATCTTTATATCTAGGTAGTTTATCTTTATATCTAGGTAGTTTATCTTTATATCTAGGTAGTTCATCTTTATATCTAGGTAGTTTATCTTTATATCGAGGTAGTTTATATCTAGGTAGTTTATCTTTATATCTAGGTAGTTTATATCTAGGTAGTTTATCTTTAAATCTAGGTAGTTTATCTTTATATCTTGGTAGTTTATATCTAGGTAGTTTATCTTTATATCTAGGTAGTATATTTTTAAATCTAGGTCGTTTATCTTTATATCCAGGTAGTTTATCTTTATATCTAGGTAGTTTATCTTTATATCTAGGTAGTTTATATCTAGGTAGTTTATCTTTATGTCTAGGTAGTTTATCTTTATATCTAGGTAGTTTATCTTTATATCTAGGTAGTTTATCTTTATATCTAGGTAGTTTATCTTCATATCTAGGTAGTTTATATCTAAGTAGTTTATCTTTATATCTAGGTAGTATATTTTTATATCTAGGTAGTTTATCTTTATATCTAGGTAGTTTATCTTTATATCTAGGTAGTTTATATCTAGGTAGTTTATCTTTATATCTAGGTAGTTTATGTCTAGGTAGTTTATCTTTATATCTAGGTAGTTTATCTTTATATATAGGTAGTTTATATCTAGGTAGTTTATCTTTATATCTAGGTAGTTTATATATAGGTAGTTTATTTGTATAACTACGTAGTTTATCTTTATATCTAGGTAGTTTATCTTTATATCTAGGTAGTTTATCTTTATATCTAGGTAGTTCATCTTTATATCTAGGTAGTTTATCTTTATATCGAGGTAGTTTATCTTTATATCTAGGTAGTTTATCTTTATATCGAGGTAGTTTATCCTTATATCTAGGTAGTTTTTCTTTATATCTAGGTAGTTTATCTTTATATCCAGGTGGTTTATATTTATATCTAGGTAGTTTATATCGAGGTAGTTTATCTTTACAACTTGGTAGTTTATCTTTATATCTAGGTACTTTATCTTTATATCTAGGTAGGTTATCTTTATATCTACGTATTTTATATCTAGGTAGTTTATCTTTATATCTAGGTAGTTCATCTTTATATCTAGGTAGTTTATCTTTATATCTAGGTAGTTTATCTTTATATCTAGGTAGATTATCTTTATATCCAGGTGGTTTATCTTTATATCTAGGTAGTTTATATCGAGGTAGTTTATCTTTATATCGAGTTAGTTTATATCTAGGTAGTTTATCTTTATATCTAGGTAGTTTATCTTTATATCTAGGTAGTATATTTGAAAATCTAGGTCGTTTATCTTTATATCTAGGTAGTTTATCTTTATATCCAGGTGGTTTATATTTATATCTAGGTAGTTTATATCGAGGTAGTTTATCTTTACATCTTGGTAGTTTATCTTTATATCTAGGTACTTTATCTTTATATCTAGGTAGTTTATCTTTATATCTACGTATTTTATATCTAGGTAGTTTATCTTTATATCTAGGTAGTTCATCTTTATATCTAGGTAGTTTATCTTTATATCTAGGTAGTTTATCTTTATATCTAGGTAGATTATCTTTATATCCAGGTGGTTTATCTTTATATCTAGGTAGTTTATATCGAGGTAGTTTATCTTTATATCGAGTTAGTTTATATCTAGGTAGTTTATCTTTATATCTAGGTAGTTTATCTTTATATCTAGGTAGTATATTTGAAAATCTAGGTCGTTTATCTTTATATCTAGGTAGTTTATCTTTATATCCAGGTGGTTTATATTTATATCTAGGTAGTTTATATCGAGGTAGTTTATCTTTATATCTTGGTAGTTTGTCTTTATATCTAGGTAGTTTATCTTTATATCGAGGTAGTTTATCTTTATATCTAGGTAGTTTATCTTTATATCGAGGTAGTTTATCTTTATATCCAGGTGGTTTATCTTTATATCTAGGTAGTTTATATCGAGGTAGTTTATCTTTATATCGAGTTAGTTTATATCTAGGTAGTTTATCTTTATATCTAGGTAGTTTATCTTTATATCTAGGTAGTATATTTGAAAATCTAGGTCGTTTATCTTTATATCTAGGTAGTTTATCTTTATATCCAGGTGGTTTATATTTATATCTAGGTAGTTTATATCGAGGTAGTTTATCTTTACATCTTGGTAGTTTATCTTTATATCTAGGTACTTTATCTTTATATCTAGGTAGTTTATCTTTATATCTACGTATTTTATATCTAGGTAGTTTATCTTTATATCTAGGTAGTTCATCTTTATATCTAGGTAGTTTATCTTTATATCTAGGTAGTTTATCTTTATATCTAGGTAGATTATCTTTATATCCAGGTGGTTTATCTTTATATCTAGGTAGTTTATATCGAGGTAGTTTATCTTTATATCGAGTTAGTTTATATCTAGGTAGTTTATCTTTATATCTAGGTAGTTTATCTTTATATCTAGGTAGTATATTTGAAAATCTAGGTCGTTTATCTTTATATCTAGGTAGTTTATCTTTATATCCAGGTGGTTTATATTTATATCTAGGTAGTTTATATCGAGGTAGTTTATCTTTATATCTTGGTAGTTTGTCTTTATATCTAGGTAGTTTATCTTTATATCGAGGTAGTTTATCTTTATATCTAGGTAGTTTATCTTTATATCGAGGTAGTTTATCTTTATATCTTGGTAGTTTATCTTATAATCTAGGTAGTTTATCTTTATATCTAGGTAGTTTATCTTTAGATCGAGGTAGTTTATCTTTATATCGAGGTAGTTTATCTTTATATCAAGGTAGTTTATATCTAGGTAGTTTATCTTTATATCCAGGTAGTTTATCTTTATATCCAGGTAGTTTATCTTTATATCTAGGAGGTTTATCTTTATATCTAGGTAGTTTATCTTTATATCCAGGTGGTTTATCTTTATATCTATGTAGTTTATATCGAGGTAGTTTATCTTTATATCCAGGTAGTTTATCTTTATATCCAGGTAGTTTATCTTTATATCTAGGTAGTTTATCTTTATATCTAGGTAGTTTATATCTATGTAGTTTATCTTTATATCTAGGTAGTTTATTTCTAGGTAGTTTATCTTTATATCTAGGTAGTTTATCTTTATATCTAGGTAGTTTATCTTTATATCTAGGTAGTTTATCTTTATATCTAGGTAGTTTATCTTTATATCTTGGTAGTTTATATCTTGGTAGTTTATATCTAGGTAGTTTATCTTTATATCTAGGTAGTTTATATCTAGGTATTTTATCTTTATGTATAGGTAGTTTATCTTTATATCTAGGTAGTTTATCTTTATATCTTGGTAGTTTATATCTAGGTAGTTTATCTTTATATCTAGGTAGTATATTTTTAAATCTAGGTCGTTTATCTTTATATCCAGGTAGTTTATCTTTATATCTAGGTAGTTTATCTTTATATCTAGGTAGTTTATATCTAGGTAGTTTATCTTTATGTCTAGGTAGTTTATCTTTATATCTAGGTAGTTTATCTTTATATCTAGGTAGTTTATCTTTATATCTAGGTAGTTTATCTTCATATCTAGGTAGTTTATATCTAAGTAGTTTATCTTTATATCTAGGTAGTATATTTTTATATCTAGGTAGTTTATCTTTATGTCTAGGTAGTTTATATCTAAGTAGTTTTATCTTTATATCTAGGTAGTTTATGTCTAGGTAGTTTATCTTTATATCTAGGTAGTTTATCTTTATATCTAGGTAGTTTATATCTAGGTACTTTATCTTTATATCTAGGTAGTTTATCTTTACATCTAGGTAGTTTATATCTAGGTAGTTTATCTGTATAACTACGTAGTTTATCTTTATATCTAGGTAGTTTATCTTTATATCTAGGTAGTTTATCTTTATATCTAGGTAGTTTATCTTTATATCTAGGTAGTTTATCTTTATATCGAGGTAGTTTATGTCTAGGTAGTTTATCTTTATATCTAGGTAGTTTATCTTTATATCGAGGTAGTTTATGTCTAGGTAGTTTATCTTTATATCTAGGTAGTTTATCTTTATATATAGGTAGTTTATCTTTATATCGAGGTAGTTTATCTTTATATCGAGGTAGTTTATCTTTATATCAAGGTAGTTTATCTTTCTATCAAGGTAGTTTATATCTAGGTAGTTTATCTTTATATCTAGGTAGTTTATCTTAATATCCAGGTGGTTTATCTTTATATCTATGTAGTTTATATCGAGGTAGTTTATCTTTATATCCAGGTAGTTTATCTTTATATCCAGGTAGTTTATCTTTATATCTAGGTAGTTTATCTTTATATCTAGGTAGTTTATATCTAGGTAGTTTATCTTTATATCTAGGTAGTTTATTTCTAGGTAGTTTATCTTTATATCTAGGTAGTTTATCTTTATATCTAGGTAGTTTATCTTTATATCTAGGTAGTATATTTTTTAATCTAGGTCGTTTATCTTTATATCTAGGTAGTTTATCTTTATTTCCAGGTGGTTTATATATATATCTAGGTAGTTTATATCGAGGTAGTTTATCTTTATATCTTGGTAGTTTATCTTATAATCTAGGTAGTTTATCTTTATATCTAGGTAGTTTATCTTTAGATCGAGGTAGTTTATCTTTATATCTAGGTAGTTTATATCTAGGTAGTTTATCTTTATGTCTAGGTAGTTTATCTTTATATCTAGGTAGTTTATCTTTATATCTAGGTAGTTTATCTTTATATCGAGGTAGTTTATGTCTAGGTTGTTTATCTTTATATCTAGGTAGTTTATCTTTATATATAGGTAGTTTATCTTTATATATAGGTAGTTTATCTTCATATCTAGGTAGTTTATCTTTATATCTATGTAGTTTATCTTTATATCTAAGTAGTTTATCTTTATATCTAGGTAGTTTATCTTTATATCTAGGTAGTTTATATCTAGGTAGTTTATCTTTATATCTAGGTAGTTTATCTTTATATCTAGGTAGTATATTTGAAAATCTAGGTCGTTTATCTTTATATCTAGGTAGTTTATCTTTATATCCAGGTGGTTTATATTTATATCTAGGTAGTTTATATCGAGGTAGTTTATCTTTATATCTTGGTAGTTTGTCTTTATATCTAGGTAGTTTATCTTTATATCGAGGTAGTTTATCTTTATATCTAGGTAGTTTATCTTTATATCGAGGTAGTTTATCTTTATATCTTGGTAGTTTATCTTATAATCTAGGTAGTTTATCTTTATATCTAGGTAGTTTATCTTTAGATCGAGGTAGTTTATCTTTATATCGAGGTAGTTTATCTTTATATCAAGGTAGTTTATATCTAGGTAGTTTATCTTTATATCCAGGTAGTTTATCTTTATATCCAGGTAGTTTATCTTTATATCTAGGTAGTTTATCTTTATATCTAGGTAGTTTATCTTTATATCCAGGTGGTTTATCTTTATATCTATGTAGTTTATATCGAGGTAGTTTATCTTTATATCCAGGTAGTTTATCTTTATATCCAGGTAGTTTATCTTTATATCTAGGTAGTTTATCTTTATATATAGGTAGTTTATCTTTATATATAGGTAGTTTATCTTCATATCTAGGTAGTTCATCTTTATATCTAGGTAGTTTATCTTTATATCGAGGTAGTTTATCTTTATATCTAGGTAGTTTATCTTTATATCGAGGTAGTTTATCCTTATATCTAGGTAGTTTTTCTTTATATCTAGGTAGTTTATCTTTATATCCAGGTGGTTTATATTTATATCTAGGTAGTTTATATCGAGGTAGTTTATCTTTACATCTTGGTAGTTTATCTTTATATCTAGGTACTTTATCTTTATATCTAGGTAGGTTATCTTTATATCTACGTATTTTATATCTAGGTAGTTTATCTTTATATCTAGGTAGTTCATCTTTATATCTAGGTAGTTTATCTTTATATCTAGGTAGTTTATCTTTATATCTAGGTAGATTATCTTTATATCCAGGTGGTTTATCTTTATATCTAGGTAGTTTATATCGAGGTAGTTTATCTTTATATCGAGTTAGTTTATATCTAGGTAGTTTATCTTTATATCTAGGTAGTTTATCTTTATATCTAGGTAGTATATTTGAAAATCTAGGTCGTTTATCTTTATATCTAGGTAGTTTATCTTTATATCCAGGTGGTTTATATTTATATCTAGGTAGTTTATATCGAGGTAGTTTATCTTTACATCTTGGTAGTTTATCTTTATATCTAGGTACTTTATCTTTATATCTAGGTAGTTTATCTTTATATCTACGTATTTTATATCTAGGTAGTTTATCTTTATATCTAGGTAGTTTATATCTATGTAGTTTATCTTTATATCTAGGTAGTTTATTTCTAGGTAGGTTATCTTTATATCTAGGTAGTTTATCTTTATATCTAGGTAGTTTATCTTTATATCTAGGTAGTTTATCTTTATATCTAGGTAGTTTATCTTTATATCTAGGTTGTTTATCTTTATATCTTGGTAGTTTATATCTTGGTAGTTTATATCTAGGTAGTTTATCTTTATATTTTGGTAGTTTATATCTAGGTAGTTTATCTTTAAATCTAGGTAGTTTATCTTTATATCTTGGTAGTTTATATCTAGGTAGTTTATCTTTATATCTAGGTAGTATATTTTTAAATCTAGGTCGTTTATCTTTATATCCAGGTAGTTTATCTTTATATCTAGGTAGTTTATCTTTATATCTAGGTAGTTTATATCTAGGTAGTTTATCTTTATGTCTAGGTAGTTTATCTTTATATCTAGGTAGTTTATCTTTATATCTAGGTAGTTTATCTTTATATCTAGGTAGTTTATCTTCATATCTAGGTAGTTTATATCTAAGTAGTTTATCTTTATATCTAGGTAGTATATTTTTATATCTAGGTAGTTTATCTTTATATCTAGGTAGTTTATCTTTATATCTAGGTAGTTTATATCTAGGTAGTTTATCTTTATATCTAGGTAGTTTATGTCTAGGTAGTTTATCTTTATATCTAGGTAGTTTATCTTTATATATAGGTAGTTTATATCTAGGTAGTTTATCTTTATATCTAGGTAGTTTATATATAGGTAGTTTATTTGTATAACTACGTAGTTTATCTTTATATCTAGGTAGTTTATCTTTATATCTAGGTAGTTTATCTTTATATCTAGGTAGTTCATCTTTATATCTAGGTAGTTTATCTTTATATCGAGGTAGTTTATCTTTATATCTAGGTAGTTTATCTTTATATCGAGGTAGTTTATCCTTATATCTAGGTAGTTTTTCTTTATATCTAGGTAGTTTATCTTTATATCCAGGTGGTTTATATTTATATCTAGGTAGTTTATAGCGAGGTAGTTTATCTTTACATCTTGGTAGTTTATCTTTATATCTAGGTACTTTATCTTTATATCTAGGTAGGTTATCTTTATATCTACGTATTTTATATCTAGGTAGTTTATCTTTATATCTAGGTAGTTCATCTTTATATCTAGGTAGTTTATCTTTATATCTAGGTAGTTTATCTTTATATCTAGGTAGATTATCTTTATATCCAGGTGGTTTATCTTTATATCTAGGTAGTTTATATCGAGGTAGTTTATCTTTATATCGAGTTAGTTTATATCTAGGTAGTTTATCTTTATATCTAGGTAGTTTATCTTTATATCCAGGTGGTTTATATTTATATCTAGGTAGTTTATATCGAGGTAGTTTATCTTTACATCTTGGTAGTTTATCTTTATATCTAGGTACTTTATCTTTATATCTAGGTAGTTTATCTTTATATCTACGTATTTTATATCTAGGTAGTTTATCTTTATATCTAGGTAGTTCATCTTTATATCTAGGTAGTTTATCTTTATATCTAGGTAGTTTATCTTTATATCTAGGTAGATTATCTTTATATCCAGGTGGTTTATATATATATCTAGGTAGTTTATATCGAGGTAGTTTATCTTTATATCTTGGTAGTTTATCTTATAATCTAGGTAGTTTATCTTTATATCTAGGTAGTTTATCTTTAGATCGAGGTAGTTTATCTTTATATGGAGGTAGTTTATCTTTATATCAAGGTAGTTTATATCTAGGTAGTTTATCTTTATATCTAGGTAGTTTATCTTTATATCCAGGTGGTTTATCTTTATATCTATGTAGTTTATATCGAGGTAGTTTATCTTTATATCCAGGTAGTTTATCTTTATATCCAGGTAGTTTATCTTTATATCTAGGTAGTTTATCTTTATATCTAGGTAGTTTATCTTTATATCCAGGTGGTTTATCTTTATATCTATGTAGTTTATATCGAGGTAGTTTATCTTTATATCCAGGTAGTTTATCTTTATATCCAGGTAGTTTATCTTTATATCTAGGTAGTTTATATCTAGGTAGTTTATTTGTATAACTACGTAGTTTATCTTTATATCTAGGTAGTTTATCTTTATATCTAGGTAGTTTATCTTTATATCTAGGTAGTTCATCTTTATATCTAGGTAGTTTATCTTTATATCGAGGTAGTTTATGTCTAGGTAGTTTATCTTTATATCTAGGTAGTTTATCTTTATATCTAGGTAGTTTATATCTATGTAGTTTATCTTTATATCTAGGTAGTTTATTTCTAGGTAGGTTATCTTTATATCTAGGTAGTTTATCTTTATATCTAGGTAGTTTATCTTTATATCTAGGTAGTTTATCTTTATATCTAGGTAGTTTATCTTTATATCTAGGTAGTTTATCTTTATATCTTGGTAGTTTATATCTTGGTAGTTTATATCTAGGTAGTTTATCTTTATATCTAGGTAGTTTATATCTAGGTAGTTTATCTTTAAATCTAGGTAGTTTATCTTTATATCTTGGTAGTTTATATCTAGGTAGTTTATCTTTATATCTAGGTAGTATATTTTTAAATCTAGGTCGTTTATCTTTATATCCAGGTAGTTTATCTTTATATCTAGGTAGTTTATCTTTATATCTAGGTAGTTTATATCTAGGTAGTTTATCTTTATGTCTAGGTAGTTTATCTTTATATCTAGGTAGTTTATCTTTATATCTAGGTAGTTTATCTTTATATCTAGGTAGTTTATCTTCATATCTAGGTAGTTTATATCTAAGTAGTTTATCTTTATATCTAGGTAGTATATTTTTATATCTAGGTAGTTTATCTTTATATCTAGGTAGTTTATCTTTATATCTAGGTAGTTTATATCTAGGTAGTTTATCTTTATATCTAGGTAGTTTATCTTTATATCTAGGTAGTTTATCTTTATATATAGGTAGTTTATAGCTAGGTAGTTAATCTTTATATCTAGGTAGTTTATATCTAGGTAGTTTATCTTTATATCTAGGTAGTTTATCTTTATATCTAGGTAGTTTATCTTTACATCTAGGTAGTTTATCTTTATATCTAGGTAGTTTATATCTAGGTAGTTTATTTGTATAACTACGTAGTTTATCTTTATATCTAGGTAGTTTATCTTTATATCTAGGTAGTTTATCTTTATATCTAGGTAGTTCATCTTTATATCTAGGTAGTTTATCTTTATATCGAGGTAGTTTATATCTAGGTAGTTTATCTTTATATCTAGGTAGTTTATATCTAGGTAGTTTATCTTTAAATCTAGGTAGTTTATCTTTATATCTTGGTAGTTTATATCTAGGTAGTTTATCTTTATATCTAGGTAGTATATTTTTATATCTAGGTAGTGTTTATCTTTATATCTAGGTAGTTTATCTTTATATCTAGGTAGTTTATCTTTATATCTAGGTAGTTTATATCTAGGTAGTTTATCTTTATGTCTAGGTAGTTTATCTTTATATCTATGTAGTTTATCTTTATATCTAGGTAGTTTATCTTTATATCTAGGTAGTTTATCTTCATATCTAGGTAGTTTATATCTAAGTAGTTTATCTTTATATCTAGGTAGTATATTTTTATATCTAGGTAGTTTATCTTTATATCTAGGTAGTTTATCTTTATATCTAGGTAGTTTATATCTAGGTAGTTTATCTTTATATCTAGGTAGTTTATGTCTAGGTAGTTTATCTTTATATCTAGGTAGTTTATCTTTATATATAGGTAGTTTATATCTAGGTAGTTTATCTTTATATCTAGGTAGTTTATATATAGGTAGTTTATTTGTATAACTACGTAGTTTATCTTTATATCTAGGTAGTTTATCTTTATATCTAGGTAGTTTATCTTTATATCTAGGTAGTTCATCTTTATATCTAGGTAGTTTATCTTTATATCGAGGTAGTTTATCTTTATATCTAGGTAGTTTATCTTTATATCGAGGTAGTTTATCCTTATATCTAGGTAGTTTTTCTTTATATCTAGGTAGTTTATCTTTATATCCAGGTGGTTTATATTTATATCTAGGTAGTTTATATCGAGGTAGTTTATCTTTACAACTTGGTAGTTTATCTTTATATCTAGGTACTTTATCTTTATATCTAGGTAGGTTATCTTTATATCTACGTATTTTATATCTAGGTAGTTTATCTTTATATCTAGGTAGTTCATCTTTATATCTAGGTAGTTTATCTTTATATCTAGGTAGTTTATCTTTATATCTAGGTAGATTATCTTTATATCCAGGTGGTTTATCTTTATATCTAGGTAGTTTATATCGAGGTAGTTTATCTTTATATCGAGTTAGTTTATATCTAGGTAGTTTATCTTTATATCTAGGTAGTTTATCTTTATATCTAGGTAGTATATTTGAAAATCTAGGTCGTTTATCTTTATATCTAGGTAGTTTATCTTTATATCCAGGTGGTTTATATTTATATCTAGGTAGTTTATATCGAGGTAGTTTATCTTTACATCTTGGTAGTTTATCTTTATATCTAGGTACTTTATCTTTATATCTAGGTAGTTTATCTTTATATCTACGTATTTTATATCTAGGTAGTTTATCTTTATATCTAGGTAGTTCATCTTTATATCTAGGTAGTTTATCTTTATATCTAGGTAGTTTATCTTTATATCTAGGTAGATTATCTTTATATCCAGGTGGTTTATCTTTATATCTAGGTAGTTTATATCGAGGTAGTTTATCTTTATATCGAGTTAGTTTATATCTAGGTAGTTTATCTTTATATCTAGGTAGTTTATCTTTATATCTAGGTAGTATATTTGAAAATCTAGGTCGTTTATCTTTATATCTAGGTAGTTTATCTTTATATCCAGGTGGTTTATATTTATATCTAGGTAGTTTATATCGAGGTAGTTTATCTTTATATCTTGGTAGTTTGTCTTTATATCTAGGTAGTTTATCTTTATATCGAGGTAGTTTATCTTTATATCTAGGTAGTTTATCTTTATATCTAGGTAGTTTATATCTAGGTAGTTTATCTTTATGTCTAGGTAGTTTATCTTTATATCTAGGTAGTTTATCTTTATATCTAGGTAGTTTATCTTTATATCTAGGTAGTTTATCTTCATATCTAGGTAGTTTATATCTAAGTAGTTTATCTTTATATCTAGGTAGTATATTTTTATATCTAGGTAGTTTATCTTTATATCTAGGTAGTTTATCTTTATATCTAGGTAGTTTATATCTAGGTAGTTTATCTTTATATCTAGGTAGTTTATGTCTAGGTAGTTTATCTTTATATCTAGGTAGTTTATCTTTATATATAGGTAGTTTATATCTAGGTAGTTTATCTTTATATCTAGGTAGTTTATATATAGGTAGTTTATTTGTATAACTACGTAGTTTATCTTTATATCTAGGTAGTTTATCTTTATATCTAGGTAGTTTATCTTTATATCTAGGTAGTTCATCTTTATATCTAGGTAGTTTATCTTTATATCGAGGTAGTTTATCTTTATATCTAGGTAGTTTATCTTTATATCGAGGTAGTTTATCCTTATATCTAGGTAGTTTTTCTTTATATCTAGGTAGTTTATCTTTATATCCAGGTGGTTTATATTTATATCTAGGTAGTTTATATCGAGGTAGTTTATCTTTACAACTTGGTAGTTTATCTTTATATCTAGGTACTTTATCTTTATATCTAGGTAGGTTATCTTTATATCTACGTATTTTATATCTAGGTAGTTTATCTTTATATCTAGGTAGTTCATCTTTATATCTAGGTAGTTTATCTTTATATCTAGGTAGTTTATCTTTATATCTAGGTAGATTATCTTTATATCCAGGTGGTTTATCTTTATATCTAGGTAGTTTATATCGAGGTAGTTTATCTTTATATCGAGTTAGTTTATATCTAGGTAGTTTATCTTTATATCTAGGTAGTTTATCTTTATATCTAGGTAGTATATTTGAAAATCTAGGTCGTTTATCTTTATATCTAGGTAGTTTATCTTTATATCCAGGTGGTTTATATTTATATCTAGGTAGTTTATATCGAGGTAGTTTATCTTTACATCTTGGTAGTTTATCTTTATATCTAGGTACTTTATCTTTATATCTAGGTAGTTTATCTTTATATCTACGTATTTTATATCTAGGTAGTTTATCTTTATATCTAGGTAGTTCATCTTTATATCTAGGTAGTTTATCTTTATATCTAGGTAGTTTATCTTTATATCTAGGTAGATTATCTTTATATCCAGGTGGTTTATCTTTATATCTAGGTAGTTTATATCGAGGTAGTTTATCTTTATATCGAGTTAGTTTATATCTAGGTAGTTTATCTTTATATCTAGGTAGTTTATCTTTATATCTAGGTAGTATATTTGAAAATCTAGGTCGTTTATCTTTATATCTAGGTAGTTTATCTTTATATCCAGGTGGTTTATATTTATATCTAGGTAGTTTATATCGAGGTAGTTTATCTTTATATCTTGGTAGTTTGTCTTTATATCTAGGTAGTTTATCTTTATATCGAGGTAGTTTATCTTTATATCTAGGTAGTTTATCTTTATATCGAGGTAGTTTATCTTTATATCCAGGTGGTTTATCTTTATATCTAGGTAGTTTATATCGAGGTAGTTTATCTTTATATCGAGTTAGTTTATATCTAGGTAGTTTATCTTTATATCTAGGTAGTTTATCTTTATATCTAGGTAGTATATTTGAAAATCTAGGTCGTTTATCTTTATATCTAGGTAGTTTATCTTTATATCCAGGTGGTTTATATTTATATCTAGGTAGTTTATATCGAGGTAGTTTATCTTTACATCTTGGTAGTTTATCTTTATATCTAGGTACTTTATCTTTATATCTAGGTAGTTTATCTTTATATCTACGTATTTTATATCTAGGTAGTTTATCTTTATATCTAGGTAGTTCATCTTTATATCTAGGTAGTTTATCTTTATATCTAGGTAGTTTATCTTTATATCTAGGTAGATTATCTTTATATCCAGGTGGTTTATCTTTATATCTAGGTAGTTTATATCGAGGTAGTTTATCTTTATATCGAGTTAGTTTATATCTAGGTAGTTTATCTTTATATCTAGGTAGTTTATCTTTATATCTAGGTAGTATATTTGAAAATCTAGGTCGTTTATCTTTATATCTAGGTAGTTTATCTTTATATCCAGGTGGTTTATATTTATATCTAGGTAGTTTATATCGAGGTAGTTTATCTTTATATCTTGGTAGTTTGTCTTTATATCTAGGTAGTTTATCTTTATATCGAGGTAGTTTATCTTTATATCTAGGTAGTTTATCTTTATATCGAGGTAGTTTATCTTTATATCTTGGTAGTTTATCTTATAATCTAGGTAGTTTATCTTTATATCTAGGTAGTTTATCTTTAGATCGAGGTAGTTTATCTTTATATCGAGGTAGTTTATCTTTATATCAAGGTAGTTTATATCTAGGTAGTTTATCTTTATATCCAGGTAGTTTATCTTTATATCCAGGTAGTTTATCTTTATATCTAGGTAGTTTATCTTTATATCTAGGTAGTTTATCTTTATATCCAGGTGGTTTATCTTTATATCTATGTAGTTTATATCGAGGTAGTTTATCTTTATATCCAGGTAGTTTATCTTTATATCCAGGTAGTTTATCTTTATATCTAGGTAGTTTATCTTTATATCTAGGTAGTTTATATCTATGTAGTTTATCTTTATATCTAGGTAGTTTATTTCTAGGTAGTTTATCTTTATATCTAGGTAGTTTATCTTTATATCTAGGTAGTTTATCTTTATATCTAGGTAGTTTATCTTTATATCTAGGTAGTTTATCTTTATATCTTGGTAGTTTATATCTTGGTAGTTTATATCTAGGTAGTTTATCTTTATATCTAGGTAGTTTATATCTAGGTATTTTATCTTTATGTATAGGTAGTTTATCTTTATATCTAGGTAGTTTATCTTTATATCTTGGTAGTTTATATCTAGGTAGTTTATCTTTATATCTAGGTAGTATATTTTTAAATCTAGGTCGTTTATCTTTATATCCAGGTAGTTTATCTTTATATCTAGGTAGTTTATCTTTATATCTAGGTAGTTTATATCTAGGTAGTTTATCTTTATGTCTAGGTAGTTTATCTTTATATCTAGGTAGTTTATCTTTATATCTAGGTAGTTTATCTTTATATCTAGGTAGTTTATCTTCATATCTAGGTAGTTTATATCTAAGTAGTTTATCTTTATATCTAGGTAGTATATTTTTATATCTAGGTAGTTTATCTTTATGTCTAGGTAGTTTATATCTAAGTAGTTTATCTTTATATCTAGGTAGTTTATGTCTAGGTAGTTTATCTTTATATCTAGGTAGTTTATCTTTATATCTAGGTAGTTTATATCTAGGTACTTTATCTTTATATCTAGGTAGTTTATCTTTACATCTAGGTAGTTTATATCTAGGTAGTTTATCTGTATAACTACGTAGTTTATCTTTATATCTAGGTAGTTTATCTTTATATCTAGGTAGTTTATCTTTATATCTAGGTAGTTTATCTTTATATCTAGGTAGTTTATCTTTATATCGAGGTAGTTTATGTCTAGGTAGTTTATCTTTATATCTAGGTAGTTTATCTTTACATCTAGGTAGTTTATATCTAGGTAGTTTATCTGTATAACTACGTAGTTTATCTTTATATCTAGGTAGTTTATCTTTATATCTAGGTAGTTTATCTTTATATCTAGGTAGTTTATCTTTATATCTAGGTAGTTTATCTTTATATCGAGGTAGTTTATGTCTAGGTAGTTTATCTTTATATCTAGGTAGTTTATCTTTATATCGAGGTAGTTTATGTCTAGGTAGTTTATCTTTATATCTAGGTAGTTTATCTTTATATATAGGTAGTTTATCTTTATATCGAGGTAGTTTATCTTTATATCGAGGTAGTTTATCTTTATATCAAGGTAGTTTATCTTTCTATCAAGGTAGTTTATATCTAGGTAGTTTATCTTTATATCTAGGTAGTTTATCTTAATATCCAGGTGGTTTATCTTTATATCTATGTAGTTTATATCGAGGTAGTTTATCTTTATATCCAGGTAGTTTATCTTTATATCCAGGTAGTTTATCTTTATATCTAGGTAGTTTATCTTTATATCTAGGTAGTTTATATCTAGGTAGTTTATCTTTATATCTAGGTAGTTTATTTCTAGGTAGTTTATCTTTATATCTAGGTAGTTTATCTTTATATCTAGGTAGTTTATCTTTATATCTAGGTAGTATATTTTTTAATCTAGGTCGTTTATCTTTATATCTAGGTAGTTTATCTTTATTTCCAGGTGGTTTATATATATATCTAGGTAGTTTATATCGAGGTAGTTTATCTTTATATCTTGGTAGTTTATCTTATAATCTAGGTAGTTTATCTTTATATCTAGGTAGTTTATCTTTAGATCGAGGTAGTTTATCTTTATATCTAGGTAGTTTATATCTAGGTAGTTTATCTTTATGTCTAGGTAGTTTATCTTTATATCTAGGTAGTTTATCTTTATATCTAGGTAGTTTATCTTTATATCGAGGTAGTTTATGTCTAGGTTGTTTATCTTTATATCTAGGTAGTTTATCTTTATATATAGGTAGTTTATCTTTATATATAGGTAGTTTATCTTCATATCTAGGTAGTTTATCTTTATATCTATGTAGTTTATCTTTATATCTAAGTAGTTTATCTTTATATCTAGGTAGTTTATCTTTATATCTAGGTAGTTTATATCTAGGTAGTTTATCTTTATATCTAGGTAGTTTATCTTTATATCTAGGTAGTATATTTGAAAATCTAGGTCGTTTATCTTTATATCTAGGTAGTTTATCTTTATATCCAGGTGGTTTATATTTATATCTAGGTAGTTTATATCGAGGTAGTTTATCTTTATATCTTGGTAGTTTGTCTTTATATCTAGGTAGTTTATCTTTATATCGAGGTAGTTTATCTTTATATCTAGGTAGTTTATCTTTATATCGAGGTAGTTTATCTTTATATCTTGGTAGTTTATCTTATAATCTAGGTAGTTTATCTTTATATCTAGGTAGTTTATCTTTAGATCGAGGTAGTTTATCTTTATATCGAGGTAGTTTATCTTTATATCAAGGTAGTTTATATCTAGGTAGTTTATCTTTATATCCAGGTAGTTTATCTTTATATCCAGGTAGTTTATCTTTATATCTAGGTAGTTTATCTTTATATCTAGGTAGTTTATCTTTATATCCAGGTGGTTTATCTTTATATCTATGTAGTTTATATCGAGGTAGTTTATCTTTATATCCAGGTAGTTTATCTTTATATCCAGGTAGTTTATCTTTATATCTAGGTAGTTTATCTTTATATATAGGTAGTTTATCTTTATATATAGGTAGTTTATCTTCATATCTAGGTAGTTCATCTTTATATCTAGGTAGTTTATCTTTATATCGAGGTAGTTTATCTTTATATCTAGGTAGTTTATCTTTATATCGAGGTAGTTTATCCTTATATCTAGGTAGTTTTTCTTTATATCTAGGTAGTTTATCTTTATATCCAGGTGGTTTATATTTATATCTAGGTAGTTTATATCGAGGTAGTTTATCTTTACATCTTGGTAGTTTATCTTTATATCTAGGTACTTTATCTTTATATCTAGGTAGGTTATCTTTATATCTACGTATTTTATATCTAGGTAGTTTATCTTTATATCTAGGTAGTTCATCTTTATATCTAGGTAGTTTATCTTTATATCTAGGTAGTTTATCTTTATATCTAGGTAGATTATCTTTATATCCAGGTGGTTTATCTTTATATCTAGGTAGTTTATATCGAGGTAGTTTATCTTTATATCGAGTTAGTTTATATCTAGGTAGTTTATCTTTATATCTAGGTAGTTTATCTTTATATCTAGGTAGTATATTTGAAAATCTAGGTCGTTTATCTTTATATCTAGGTAGTTTATCTTTATATCCAGGTGGTTTATATTTATATCTAGGTAGTTTATATCGAGGTAGTTTATCTTTACATCTTGGTAGTTTATCTTTATATCTAGGTACTTTATCTTTATATCTAGGTAGTTTATCTTTATATCTACGTATTTTATATCTAGGTAGTTTATCTTTATATCTAGGTAGTTCATCTTTATATCTAGGTAGTTTATCTTTATATCTAGGTAGTTTATCTTTATATCTAGGTAGATTATCTTTATATCCAGGTGGTTTATCTTTATATCTAGGTAGTTTATATCGAGGTAGTTTATCTTTATATCGAGTTAGTTTATATCTAGGTAGTTTATCTTTATATCTAGGTAGTTTATCTTTATATCTAGGTAGTATATTTGAAAATCTAGGTCGTTTATCTTTATATCTAGGTAGTTTATCTTTATATCCAGGTGGTTTATATTTATATCTAGGTAGTTTATATCGAGGTAGTTTATCTTTATATCTTGGTAGTTTGTCTTTATATCTAGGTAGTTTATCTTTATATCGAGGTAGTTTATCTTTATATCTTGGTAGTTTATCTTATAATCTAGGTAGTTTATCTTTATATCTAGGTAGTTTATCTTTAGATCGAGGTAGTTTATCTTTATATCGAGGTAGTTTATCTTTATATCAAGGTAGTTTATCTTTATATCCAGGTGGTTTATCTTTATATCTATGTAGTTTATATCGAGGTAGTTTATCTTTATATCCAGGTAGTTTATCTTTATATCCAGGTAGTTTATCTTTATATCTAGGTAGTTTATCTTTATATCTAGGTAGTTTATATCTATGTAGTTTATCTTTATATCTAGGTAGTTTATTTCTAGGTAGTTTATCTTTATATCTAGGTAGTTTATATCTAGGTAGTTTATTTGTATAACTACGTAGTTTATCTTTATATCTAGGTAGTTTATCTTTATATCTAGGTAGTTTATCTTTATATCTAGGTAGTTCATCTTTATATCTAGGTAGTTTATCTTTATATCGAGGTAGTTTATGTCTAGGTAGTTTATCTCTATATCTAGGTAGTTTATCTTTATATCTAGGTAGTTTATATCTATGTAGTTTATCTTTATATCTAGGTAGTTTATTTCTAGGTAGGTTATCTTTATATCTAGGTAGTTTATCTTTATATCTAGGTAGTTTATCTTTATATCTAGGTAGTTTATCTTTATATCTAGGTAGTTTATCTTTATATCTAGGTTGTTTATCTTTATATCTTGGTAGTTTATATCTTGGTAGTTTATATCTAGGTAGTTTATCTTTATATCTAGGTAGTTTATATCTAGGTAGTTTATCTTTAAATCTAGGTAGTTTATCTTTATATCTTGGTAGTTTATATCTAGGTAGTTTATCTTTATATCTAGGTAGTATATTTTTAAATCTAGGTCGTTTATCTTTATATCCAGGTAGTTTATCTTTATATCTAGGTAGTTTATCTTTATATCTAGGTAGTTTATCTTTATATCTAGGTAGTTTATCTTTATATCTAGGTAGTTTATCTTCATATCTAGGTAGTTTATATCTAAGTAGTTTATCTTTATATCTAGGTAGTATATTTTTATATCTAGGTAGTTTATCTTTATATCTAGGTAGTTTATCTTTATATCTAGGTAGTTTATATCTAGGTAGTTTATCTTTATATCTAGGTAGTTTATGTCTAGGTAGTTTATCTTTATATCTAGGTAGTTTATATCTAGGTAGTTTATCTTTATATCTAGGTAGTTTATCTTTATATCTAGGTAGTTCATCTTTATATCTAGGTAGTTTATCTTTATATCGAGGTAGTTTATCTTTATATCTAGGTAGTTTATCTTTATATCGAGGTAGTTTATCCTTATATCTAGGTAGTTTATCCTTATATCTAGGTAGTTTTTCTTTATATCTAGGTAGTTTATCTTTATATCCAGGTGGTTTATATTTATATCTAGGTAGTTTATATCGAGGTAGTTTATCTTTACATCTTGGTAGTTTATCTTTATATCTAGGTACTTTATCTTTATATCTAGGTAGTTTATCTTTATATCTACGTATTTTATATCTAGGTAGTTTATCTTTATATCTAGGTAGTTCATCTTTATATCTAGGTAGTTTATCTTTATATCTAGGTAGTTTATCTTTATATCTAGGTAGATTATCTTTATATCCAGGTGGTTTATCTTTATATCTAGGTAGTTTATATCGAGGTAGTTTATCTTTATATCGAGTTAGTTTATATCTAGGTAGTTTATCTTTATATCTAGGTAGTTTATCTTTATATCTAGGTAGTATATTTGAAAATCTAGGTCGTTTATCTTTATATCTAGGTAGTTTATCTTTATATCCAGGTGGTTTATATTTATATCTAGGTAGTTTATATCGAGGTAGTTTATCTTTACATCTTGGTAGTTTATCTTTATATCTAGGTACTTTATCTTTATATCTAGGTAGTTTATCTTTATATCTACGTATTTTATATCTAGGTAGTTTATCTTTATATCTAGGTAGTTCATCTTTATATCTAGGTAGTTTATCTTTATATCTAGGTAGTTTATCTTTATATCTAGGTAGATTATCTTTATATCCAGGTGGTTTATCTTTATATCTAGGTAGTTTATCTTTATATCTAGGTAGTTTATCTTTATATCTAGGTAGTTTATATCTAGGTAGTTTATCTTTATATCTAGGTAGTTTATCTTTATATCTAGGTAGTATATTTGAAAATCTAGGTCGTTTATCTTTATATCTAGGTAGTTTATCTTTATATCCAGGTGGTTTATATTTATATCTAGGTAGTTTATATCGAGGTAGTTTATCTTTATATCTTGGTAGTTTGTCTTTATATCTAGGTAGTTTATCTTTATATCGAGGTAGTTTATCTTTATATCTAGGTAGTTTATCTTTATATCGAGGTAGTTTATCTTTATATCTTGGTAGTTTATCTTATAATCTAGGTAGTTTATCTTTATATCTAGGTAGTTTATCTTTAGATCGAGGTAGTTTATCTTTATATCGAGGTAGTTTATCTTTATATCAAGGTAGTTTATATCTAGGTAGTTTATCTTTATATCCAGGTAGTTTATCTTTATATCCAGGTAGTTTATCTTTATATCTAGGTAGTTTATCTTTATATCTAGGTAGTTTATCTTTATATCCAGGTGGTTTATCTTTATATCTATGTAGTTTATATCGAGGTAGTTTATCTTTATATCCAGGTAGTTTATCTTTATATCCAGGTAGTTTATCTTTATATCTAGGTAGTTTATCTTTATATCTAGGTAGTTTATATCTATGTAGTTTATCTTTATATCTAGGTAGTTTATCTTTATATCTAGGTAGTTTATCTTTATATCTAGGTAGTTTATCTTTATATCTAGGTAGTTTATCTTTATATCTTGGTAGTTTATATCTTGGTAGTTTATATCTAGGTAGTTTATCTTTATATCTAGGTAGTTTATATCTAGGTAGTTTATCTTTATGTATAGGTAGTTTATCTTTATATCTAGGTAGTTTATCTTTATATCTTGGTAGTTTATATCTAGGTAGTTTATCTTTATATCTAGGTAGTATATTTTTAAATCTAGGTCGTTTATCTTTATATCCAGGTAGTTTATCTTTATATCTAGGTAGTTTATCTTTATATCTAGGTAGTTTATATCTAGGTAGTTTATCTTTATGTCTAGGTAGTTTATCTTTATATCTAGGTAGTTTATCTTTATATCTAGGTAGTTTATCTTTATATCTAGGTAGTTTATCTTCATATCTAGGTAGTTTATATCTAAGTAGTTTATCTTTATATCTAGGTAGTATATTTTTATATCTAGGTAGTTTATCTTTATATCTAGGTAGTTTATATCTAAGTAGTTTATCTTTATATCTAGGTAGTTTATGTCTAGGTAGTTTATCTTTATATCTAGGTAGTTTATCTTTATATCTAGGTAGTTTATATCTAGGTACTTTATCTTTATATCTAGGTAGTTTATCTTTACATCTAGGTAGTTTATATCTAGGTAGTTTATCTGTATAACTACGTAGTTTATCTTTATATCTAGGTAGTTTATCTTTATATCTAGGTAGTTTATCTTTATATCTAGGTAGTTTATCTTTATATCTAGGTAGTTTATCTTTATATCGAGGTAGTTTATGTCTAGGTAGTTTATCTTTATATCTAGGTAGTTTATCTTTATATCTAGGTAGTTTATCTTTATATCGAGGTAGTTTATCTTTATATATAGGTAGTTTATCTTTATATCGAGGTAGTTTATCTTTATATCGAGGTAGTTTATCTTTATATCAAGGTAGTTTATCTTTCTATCAAGGTAGTTTATATCTAGGTAGTTTATCTTTATATCTAGGTAGTTTATCTTTATATCTAGGTAGTTTATCTTAATATCCAGGTGGTTTATCTTTATATCTATGTAGTTTATATCGAGGTAGTTTATCTTTATATCCAGGTAGTTTATCTTTATATCCAGGTAGTTTATCTTTATATCTAGGTAGTTTATCTTTATATCTAGGTAGTT
This sequence comes from Salvelinus alpinus, assembly GCF_045679555.1. Classification (NCBI taxonomy): domain Eukaryota; kingdom Metazoa; phylum Chordata; class Actinopteri; order Salmoniformes; family Salmonidae; genus Salvelinus; species Salvelinus alpinus. The sequence continues at coordinate 55,083,205 of NC_092098.1, forward strand.
TATATCTAGGTAGTTTATCTTTATATCTAGGTAGTTTATTTCTAGGTAGTTTATCTTTATATCTAGGTAGTTTATCTTTATATCTAGGTAGTTTATCTTTATATCTAGGTAGTATATTTTTTAATCTAGGTCGTTTATCTTTATATCTAGGTAGTTTATCTTTATTTCCAGGTGGTTTATATATATATCTAGGTAGTTTATATCGAGGTAGTTTATCTTTATATCTTGGTAGTTTATCTTATAATCTAGGTAGTTTATCTTTATATCTAGGTAGTTTATCTTTAGATCGAGGTAGTTTATCTTTATATCTAGGTAGTTTATATCTAGGTAGTTTATCTTTATGTCTAGGTAGTTTATCTTTATATCTAGGTAGTTTATCTTTATATCTAGGTAGTTTATCTTTATATCGAGGTAGTTTATGTCTAGGTTGTTTATCTTTATATCTAGGTAGTTTATCTTTATATATAGGTAGTTTATCTTTATATATAGGTAGTTTATCTTCATATCTAGGTAGTTTATCTTTATATCTATGTAGTTTATCTTTATATCTAAGTAGTTTATCTTTATATCTAGGTAGTTTATCTTTATATCTAGGTAGTTTATATCTAGGTAGTTTATCTTTATATCTAGGTAGTTTATCTTTATATCTAGGTAGTATATTTGAAAATCTAGGTCGTTTATCTTTATATCTAGGTAGTTTATCTTTATATCCAGGTGGTTTATATTTATATCTAGGTAGTTTATATCGAGGTAGTTTATCTTTATATCTTGGTAGTTTGTCTTTATATCTAGGTAGTTTATCTTTATATCGAGGTAGTTTATCTTTATATCTAGGTAGTTTATCTTTATATCGAGGTAGTTTATCTTTATATCTTGGTAGTTTATCTTATAATCTAGGTAGTTTATCTTTATATCTAGGTAGTTTATCTTTAGATCGAGGTAGTTTATCTTTATATCGAGGTAGTTTATCTTTATATCAAGGTAGTTTATATCTAGGTAGTTTATCTTTATATCCAGGTAGTTTATCTTTATATCCAGGTAGTTTATCTTTATATCTAGGTAGTTTATCTTTATATCTAGGTAGTTTATCTTTATATCTTGGTAGTTTGTCTTTATATCTAGGTAGTTTATCTTTATATCGAGGTAGTTTATCTTTATATCTAGGTAGTTTATCTTTATATCGAGGTAGTTTATCTTTATATCTTGGTAGTTTATCTTATAATCTAGGTAGTTTATCTTTATATCTAGGTAGTTTATCTTTAGATCGAGGTAGTTTATCTTTATATCGAGGTAGTTTATCTTTATATCAAGGTAGTTTATATCTAGGTAGTTTATCTTTATATCCAGGTAGTTTATCTTTATATCCAGGTAGTTTATCTTTATATCTAGGTAGTTTATCTTTATATCTAGGTAGTTTATCTTTATATCCAGGTGGTTTATCTTTATATCTATGTAGTTTATATCGAGGTAGTTTATCTTTATATCCAGGTAGTTTATCTTTATATCCAGGTAGTTTATCTTTATATCTAGGTAGTTTATCTTTATATATAGGTAGTTTATCTTTATATATAGGTAGTTTATCTTCATATCTAGGTAGTTCATCTTTATATCTAGGTAGTTTATCTTTATATCGAGGTAGTTTATCTTTATATCTAGGTAGTTTATCTTTATATCGAGGTAGTTTATCCTTATATCTAGGTAGTTTTTCTTTATATCTAGGTAGTTTATCTTTATATCCAGGTGGTTTATATTTATATCTAGGTAGTTTATATCGAGGTAGTTTATCTTTACATCTTGGTAGTTTATCTTTATATCTAGGTACTTTATCTTTATATCTAGGTAGGTTATCTTTATATCTACGTATTTTATATCTAGGTAGTTTATCTTTATATCTAGGTAGTTCATCTTTATATCTAGGTAGTTTATCTTTATATCTAGGTAGTTTATCTTTATATCTAGGTAGATTATCTTTATATCCAGGTGGTTTATCTTTATATCTAGGTAGTTTATATCGAGGTAGTTTATCTTTATATCGAGTTAGTTTATATCTAGGTAGTTTATCTTTATATCTAGGTAGTTTATCTTTATATCTAGGTAGTATATTTGAAAATCTAGGTCGTTTATCTTTATATCTAGGTAGTTTATCTTTATATCCAGGTGGTTTATATTTATATCTAGGTAGTTTATATCGAGGTAGTTTATCTTTACATCTTGGTAGTTTATCTTTATATCTAGGTACTTTATCTTTATATCTAGGTAGTTTATCTTTATATCTACGTATTTTATATCTAGGTAGTTTATCTTTATATCTAGGTAGTTCATCTTTATATCTAGGTAGTTTATCTTTATATCTAGGTAGTTTATCTTTATATCTAGGTAGATTATCTTTATATCCAGGTGGTTTATCTTTATATCTAGGTAGTTTATATCGAGGTAGTTTATCTTTATATCGAGTTAGTTTATATCTAGGTAGTTTATCTTTATATCTAGGTAGTTTATCTTTATATCTAGGTAGTATATTTGAAAATCTAGGTCGTTTATCTTTATATCTAGGTAGTTTATCTTTATATCCAGGTGGTTTATATTTATATCTAGGTAGTTTATATCGAGGTAGTTTATCTTTATATCTTGGTAGTTTGTCTTTATATCTAGGTAGTTTATCTTTATATCGAGGTAGTTTATCTTTATATCTAGGTAGTTTATCTTTATATCGAGGTAGTTTATCTTTATATCTTGGTAGTTTATCTTATAATCTAGGTAGTTTATCTTTATATCTAGGTAGTTTATCTTTAGATCGAGGTAGTTTATCTTTATATCGAGGTAGTTTATCTTTATATCAAGGTAGTTTATATCTAGGTAGTTTATCTTTATATCCAGGTAGTTTATCTTTATATCCAGGTAGTTTATCTTTATATCTAGGTAGTTTATCTTTATATCTAGGTAGTTTATCTTTATATCCAGGTGGTTTATCTTTATATCTATGTAGTTTATATCGAGGTAGTTTATCTTTATATCCAGGTAGTTTATCTTTATATCCAGGTAGTTTATCTTTATATCTAGGTAGTTTATCTTTATATCTAGGTAGTTTATATCTATGTAGTTTATCTTTATATCTAGGTAGTTTATTTCTAGGTAGTTTATCTTTATATCTAGGTAGTTTATATCTAGGTAGTTTATTTGTATAACTACGTAGTTTATCTTTATATCTAGGTAGTTTATCTTTATATCTAGGTAGTTTATCTTTATATCTAGGTAGTTCATCTTTATATCTAGGTAGTTTATCTTTATATCGAGGTAGTTTATGTCTAGGTAGTTTATCTCTATATCTAGGTAGTTTATCTTTATATCTAGGTAGTTTATATCTATGTAGTTTATCTTTATATCTAGGTAGTTTATTTCTAGGTAGGTTATCTTTATATCTAGGTAGTTTATCTTTATATCTAGGTAGTTTATCTTTATATCTAGGTAGTTTATCTTTATATCTAGGTAGTTTATCTTTATATCTAGGTTGTTTATCTTTATATCTTGGTAGTTTATATCTTGGTAGTTTATATCTAGGTAGTTTATCTTTATATCTAGGTAGTTTATATCTAGGTAGTTTATCTTTAAATCTAGGTAGTTTATCTTTATATCTTGGTAGTTTATATCTAGGTAGTTTATCTTTATATCTAGGTAGTATATTTTTAAATCTAGGTCGTTTATCTTTATATCCAGGTAGTTTATCTTTATATCTAGGTAGTTTATATCTAGGTAGTTTATCTTTATGTCTAGGTAGTTTATCTTTATATCTAGGTAGTTTATCTTTATATCTAGGTAGTTTATCTTTATATCTAGGTAGTTTATCTTCATATCTAGGTAGTTTATATCTAAGTAGTTTATCTTTATATCTAGGTAGTATATTTTTATATCTAGGTAGTTTATCTTTATATCTAGGTAGTTTATCTTTATATCTAGGTAGTTTATATCTAGGTAGTTTATCTTTATATCTAGGTAGTTTATGTCTAGGTAGTTTATCTTTATATCTAGGTAGTTTATATCTAGGTAGTTTATCTTTATATCTAGGTAGTTTATCTTTATATCTAGGTAGTTCATCTTTATATCTAGGTAGTTTATCTTTATATCGAGGTAGTTTATCTTTATATCTAGGTAGTTTATCTTTATATCGAGGTAGTTTATCCTTATATCTAGGTAGTTTATCCTTATATCTAGGTAGTTTTTCTTTATATCTAGGTAGTTTATCTTTATATCCAGGTGGTTTATATTTATATCTAGGTAGTTTATATCGAGGTAGTTTATCTTTACATCTTGGTAGTTTATCTTTATATCTAGGTACTTTATCTTTATATCTAGGTAGTTTATCTTTATATCTACGTATTTTATATCTAGGTAGTTTATCTTTATATCTAGGTAGTTCATCTTTATATCTAGGTAGTTTATCTTTATATCTAGGTAGTTTATCTTTATATCTAGGTAGATTATCTTTATATCCAGGTGGTTTATCTTTATATCTAGGTAGTTTATATCGAGGTAGTTTATCTTTATATCGAGTTAGTTTATATCTAGGTAGTTTATCTTTATATCTAGGTAGTTTATCTTTATATCTAGGTAGTATATTTGAAAATCTAGGTCGTTTATCTTTATATCTAGGTAGTTTATCTTTATATCCAGGTGGTTTATATTTATATCTAGGTAGTTTATATCGAGGTAGTTTATCTTTACATCTTGGTAGTTTATCTTTATATCTAGGTACTTTATCTTTATATCTAGGTAGTTTATCTTTATATCTACGTATTTTATATCTAGGTAGTTTATCTTTATATCTAGGTAGTTCATCTTTATATCTAGGTAGTTTATCTTTATATCTAGGTAGTTTATCTTTATATCTAGGTAGATTATCTTTATATCCAGGTGGTTTATCTTTATATCTAGGTAGTTTATCTTTATATCTAGGTAGTTTATCTTTATATCTAGGTAGTTTATATCTAGGTAGTTTATCTTTATATCTAGGTAGTTTATCTTTATATCTAGGTAGTATATTTGAAAATCTAGGTCGTTTATCTTTATATCTAGGTAGTTTATCTTTATATCCAGGTGGTTTATATTTATATCTAGGTAGTTTATATCGAGGTAGTTTATCTTTATATCTTGGTAGTTTGTCTTTATATCTAGGTAGTTTATCTTTATATCGAGGTAGTTTATCTTTATATCTAGGTAGTTTATCTTTATATCGAGGTAGTTTATCTTTATATCTTGGTAGTTTATCTTATAATCTAGGTAGTTTATCTTTATATCTAGGTAGTCTATCTTTAGATCGAGGTAGTTTATCTTTATATCGAGGTAGTTTATCTTTATATCAAGGTAGTTTATATCTAGGTAGTTTATCTTTATATCCAGGTAGTTTATCTTTATATCCAGGTAGTTTATCTTTATATCTAGGTAGTTTATCTTTATATCTAGGTAGTTTATCTTTATATCCAGGTGGTTTATCTTTATATCTATGTAGTTTATATCGAGGTAGTTTATCTTTATATCCAGGTAGTTTATCTTTATATCCAGGTAGTTTATCTTTATATCTAGGTAGTTTATCTTTATATCTAGGTAGTTTATATCTATGTAGTTTATCTTTATATCTAGGTAGTTTATCTTTATATCTAGGTAGTTTATCTTTATATCTAGGTAGTTTATCTTTATATCTAGGTAGTTTATCTTTATATCTTGGTAGTTTATATCTTGGTAGTTTATATCTAGGTAGTTTATCTTTATATCTAGGTAGTTTATATCTAGGTAGTTTATCTTTATGTATAGGTAGTTTATCTTTATATCTAGGTAGTTTATCTTTATATCTTGGTAGTTTATATCTAGGTAGTTTATCTTTATATCTAGGTAGTATATTTTTAAATCTAGGTCGTTTATCTTTATATCCAGGTAGTTTATCTTTATATCTAGGTAGTTTATCTTTATATCTAGGTAGTTTATATCTAGGTAGTTTATCTTTATGTCTAGGTAGTTTATCTTTATATCTAGGTAGTTTATCTTTATATCTAGGTAGTTTATCTTTATATCTAGGTAGTTTATCTTCATATCTAGGTAGTTTATATCTAAGTAGTTTATCTTTATATCTAGGTAGTATATTTTTATATCTAGGTAGTTTATCTTTATATCTAGGTAGTTTATATCTAAGTAGTTTATCTTTATATCTAGGTAGTTTATGTCTAGGTAGTTTATCTTTATATCTAGGTAGTTTATCTTTATATCTAGGTAGTTTATATCTAGGTACTTTATCTTTATATCTAGGTAGTTTATCTTTACATCTAGGTAGTTTATATCTAGGTAGTTTATCTGTATAACTACGTAGTTTATCTTTATATCTAGGTAGTTTATCTTTATATCTAGGTAGTTTATCTTTATATCTAGGTAGTTTATCTTTATATCTAGGTAGTTTATCTTTATATCGAGGTAGTTTATGTCTAGGTAGTTTATCTTTATATCTAGGTAGTTTATCTTTATATCTAGGTAGTTTATCTTTATATCGAGGTAGTTTATCTTTATATATAGGTAGTTTATCTTTATATCGAGGTAGTTTATCTTTATATCGAGGTAGTTTATCTTTATATCAAGGTAGTTTATCTTTCTATCAAGGTAGTTTATATCTAGGTAGTTTATCTTTATATCTAGGTAGTTTATCTTTATATCTAGGTAGTTTATCTTAATATCCAGGTGGTTTATCTTTATATCTATGTAGTTTATATCGAGGTAGTTTATCTTTATATCCAGGTAGTTTATCTTTATATCCAGGTAGTTTATCTTTATATCTAGGTAGTTTATCTTTATATCTAGGTAGTTTATATCTAGGTAGTTTATCTTTATATCTAGGTAGTTTATTTCTAGGTAGTTTATCTTTATATCTAGGTAGTTTATCTTTATATCTAGGTAGTTTATCTTTATATCTAGGTAGTATATTTTTTAATCTAGGTCGTTTATCTTTATATCTAGGTAGTTTATCTTTATTTCCAGGTGGTTTATATATATATCTAGGTAGTTTATATCGAGGTAGTTTATCTTTATATCTTGGTAGTTTATCTTATAATCTAGGTAGTTTATCTTTATATCTAGGTAGTTTATCTTTAGATCGAGGTAGTTTATCTTTATATCTAGGTAGTTTATATCTAGGTAGTTTATCTTTATGTCTAGGTAGTTTATCTTTATATCTAGGTAGTTTATCTTTATATCTAGGTAGTTTATCTTTATATCGAGGTAGTTTATGTCTAGGTTGTTTATCTTTATATCTAGGTAGTTTATCTTTATATATAGGTAGTTTATCTTTATATATAGGTAGTTTATCTTCATATCTAGGTAGTTTATCTTTATATCTATGTAGTTTATCTTTATATCTAAGTAGTTTATCTTTATATCTAGGTAGTTTATCTTTATATCTAGGTAGTTTATATCTAGGTAGTTTATCTTTATATCTAGGTAGTTTATCTTTATATCTAGGTAGTATATTTGAAAATCTAGGTCGTTTATCTTTATATCTAGGTAGTTTATCTTTATATCCAGGTGGTTTATATTTATATCTAGGTAGTTTATATCGAGGTAGTTTATCTTTATATCTTGGTAGTTTGTCTTTATATCTAGGTAGTTTATCTTTATATCGAGGTAGTTTATCTTTATATCTAGGTAGTTTATCTTTATATCGAGGTAGTTTATCTTTATATCTTGGTAGTTTATCTTATAATCTAGGTAGTTTCTCTTTATATCTAGGTAGTTTATCTTTAGATTGAGGTAGTTTATCTTTATATCGAGGTAGTTTATCTTTATATCAAGGTAGTTTATATCTAGGTAGTTTATCTTTATATCCAGGTAGTTTATCTTTATATCCAGGTAGTTTATCTTTATATCTAGGTAGTTTATCTTTATATCTAGGTAGTTTATCTTTATATCCAGGTGGTTTATCTTTATATCTATGTAGTTTATATCGAGGTAGTTTATCTTTATATCCAGGTAGTTTATCTTTATATCCAGGTAGTTTATCTTTATATCTAGGTAGTTTATCTTTATATATAGGTAGTTTATCTTTATATATAGGTAGTTTATCTTCATATCTAGGTAGTTTATCTTTATATCTATGTAGTTTATCTTTATATCTAAGTAGTTTATCTTTATATCTAGGTAGTTTATCTTTATATCTAGGTAGTTTATATCTAGGTAGTTTATCTTTATATCCAGGTAGTTTATCTTTATATCCAGGTAGTTTATCTTTATATCTAGGTAGTTTATCTTTATATCCAGGTGGTTTATCTTTATATCTATGTAGTTTATATCGAGGTAGTTTATCTTTATATCCAGGTAGTTTATCTTTATATCCAGGTAGTTTATCTTTATATCTAGGTAGTTTATCTTTATATATAGGTAGTTTATCTTTATATATAGGTAGTTTATCTTCATATCTAGGTAGTTTATCTTTATATCTATGTAGTTTATCTTTATATCTAAGTAGTTTATCTTTATATCTAGGTAGTTTATCTTTATATCTAGGTAGTTTATATCTAGGTAGTTTATCTTTATATCTAGGTAGTTTATCTTTATATCTAGGTAGTATATTTGAAAATCTAGGTCGTTTATCTTTATATCTAGGTAGTTTATCTTTATATCTAGGTAGTTTATCTTTATATCTAGGTAGTTTATATCTAGGTAGTTTATCTTTATATCTAGGTAGTTTATCTTTATATCTAGGTAGTATATTTGAAAATCTAGGTCGTTTATCTTTATATCTAGGTAGTTTATCTTTATATCCAGGTGGTTTATATTTATATCTAGGTAGTTTATATCGAGGTAGTTTATCTTTATATCTTGGTAGTTTGTCTTTATATCTAGGTAGTTTATCTTTATATCGAGGTAGTTTATCTTTATATCTAGGTAGTTTATCTTTATATCGAGGTAGTTTATCTTTATATCTTGGTAGTTTATCTTATAATCTAGGTAGTTTATCTTTATATCTAGGTAGTTTATCTTTAGATCGAGGTAGTTTATCTTTATATCGAGGTAGTTTTCTTTATATCAAGGTAGTTTATATCTAGGTAGTTTATCTTTATATCCAGGTAGTTTATCTTTATATCCAGGTAGTTTATCTTTATATCTAGGTAGTTTATCTTTATATCTAGGTAGTTTATCTTTATATCCAGGTGGTTTATCTTTATATCTATGTAGTTTATATCGAGGTAGTTTATCTTTATATCCAGGTAGTTTATCTTTATATCCAGGTAGTTTATCTTTATATCTAGGTAGTTTATCTTTATATATAGGTAGTTTATCTTTATATATAGGTAGTTTATCTTCATATCTAGGTAGTTTATCTTTATATCTATGTAGTTTATCTTTATATCTAAGTAGTTTATCTTTATATCTAGGTAGTTTATCTTTATATCTAGGTAGTTTATATCTAGGTAGTTTATCTTTATATCCAGGTAGTTTATCTTTATATCCAGGTAGTTTATCTTTATATCTAGGTAGTTTATCTTTATATCTAGGTAGTTTATCTTTATATCTAGGTAGTTTATCTTTATATATAGGTAGTTTATCTTCATATCTAGGTAGTTTATCTTTATATCTATGTAGTTTATATCGGGGTAGTTTATCTTTATATCCAGGTAGTTTATCTTTATATCCAGGTAGTTTATCTTTATATCTAGGTAGTTTATCTTTATATATAGGTAGTTTATCTTTATATATAGGTAGTTTATCTTCATATCTAGGTAGTTTATCTTTATATCTATGTAGTTTATCTTTATATCTAAGTAGTTTATCTTTATATCTAGGTAGTTTATCTTTATATCTAGGTAGTTTATATCTAGGTAGTTTATCTTTATATCTAGGTAGTTTATCTTTATATCTAGGTAGTATATTTGAAAATCTAGGTCGTTTATCTTTATATCTAGGTAGTTTATCTTTATATCCAGGTGGTTTATATTTATATCTAGGTAGTTTATATCGAGGTAGTTTATCTTTATATCTTGGTAGTTTGTCTTTATATCTAGGTAGTTTATCTTTATATCGAGGTAGTTTATCTTTATATCTAGGTAGTTTATCTTTATATCGAGGTAGTTTATCTTTATATCTTGGTAGTTTATCTTTATATCTAGGTAGTTTATCTTTAGATCGAGGTAGTTTATCTTTATATCGAGGTAGTTTATCTTTATATCAAGGTAGTTTATATCTAGGTAGTTTATCTTTATATCCAGGTAGTTTATCTTTATATCCAGGTAGTTTATCTTTATATCTAGGTAGTTTATCTTTATATCTAGGTAGTTTATCTTTATATCCAGGTGGTTTATCTTTATATCTATGTAGTTTATATCGAGGTAGTTTATCTTTATATCCAGGTAGTTTATCTTTATATCCAGGTAGTTTATCTTTATATCTAGGTAGTTTATCTTTATATCTAGGTAGTTTATATCTATGTAGTTTATCTTTATATCTAGGTAGTTTATTTCTAGGTAGTTTATCTTTATATCTAGGTAGTTTATCTTTATATCTAGGTAGTTTATCTTTATATCTAGGTAGTTTATCTTTATATCTAGGTAGTTTATCTTTATATCTTGGTAGTTTATATCTTGGTAGTTTATATCTAGGTAGTTTATCTTTATATCTAGGTAGTTTATATCTAGGTAGTTTATCTTTATGTATAGGTAGTTTATCTTTATATCTAGGTAGTTTATCTTTATATCTTGGTAGTTTATATCTAGGTAGTTTATCTTTATATCTAGGTAGTATATTTTTAAATCTAGGTCGTTTATCTTTATATCCAGGTAGTTTATCTTTATATCTAGGTAGTTTATCTTTATATCTAGGTAGTTTATATCTAGGTAGTTTATCTTTATGTCTAGGTAGTTTATCTTTATATTTAGGTAGTTTATCTTTATATCTAGGTAGTTTATCTTTATATCTAGGTAGTTTATCTTCATATCTAGGTAGTTTATATCTAAGTAGTTTATCTTTATATCTAGGTAGTATATTTTTATATCTAGGTAGTTTATCTTTATATCTAGGTAGTTTATATCTAAGTAGTTTATCTTTATATCTAGGTAGTTTATGTCTAGGTAGTTTATCTTTATATCTAGGTAGTTTATCTTTATATCTAGGTAGTTTATATCTAGGTACTTTATCTTTATATCTAGGTAGTTTATCTTTACATCTAGGTAGTTTATATCTAGGTAGTTTATCTGTATAACTACGTAGTTTATCTTTATATCTAGGTAGTTTATCTTTATATCTAGGTAGTTTATCTTTATATCTAGGTAGTTTATCTTTATATCTAGGTAGTTTATCTTTATATCGAGGTAGTTTATGTCTAGGTAGTTTATCTTTATATCTAGGTAGTTTATCTTTATATCGAGGTAGTTTATGTCTAGGTAGTTTATCTTTATATCTAGGTAGTTTATCTTTATATATAGGTAGTTTATCTTTATATCGAGGTAGTTTATCTTTATATCGAGGTAGTTTATCTTTATATCAAGGTAGTTTATCTTTCTATCAAGGTAGTTTATATCTAGGTAGTTTATCTTTATATCTAGGTAGTTTATCTTAATATCCAGGTGGTTTATCTTTATATCTATGTAGTTTATATCGAGGTAGTTTATCTTTATATCCAGGTAGTTTATCTTTATATCCAGGTAGTTTATCTTTATATCTAGGTAGTGTATCTTTATATCTAGGTAGTTTATATCTAGGTAGTTTATCTTTATATCTAGGTAGTTTATTTCTAGGTAGTTTATCTTTATATCTAGGTAGTTTATCTTTATATCTAGGTAGTTTATCTTTATATCTAGGTAGTATATTTTTTAATCTAGGTCGTTTATCTTTATATCTAGGTAGTTTATCTTTATTTCCAGGTGGTTTATATATATATCTAGGTAGTTTATATCGAGGTAGTTTATCTTTATATCTTGGTAGTTTGTCTTTATATCTAGGTAGTTTATCTTTATATCGAGGTAGTTTATCTTTATATCTAGGTAGTTTATCTTTATATCGAGGTAGTTTATCTTTATATCTTGGTAGTTTATCTTATAATCTAGGTAGTTTATCTTTATATCTAGGTAGTTTATCTTTAGATCGAGGTAGTTTATCTTTATATCGAGGTAGTTTATCTTTATATCAAGGTAGTTTATATCTAGGTAGTTTATCTTTATATCCAGGTAGTTTATCTTTATATCCAGGTAGTTTATCTTTATATCTAGGTAGTTTATCTTTATATCTAGGTAGTTTATCTTTATATCCAGGTGGTTTATCTTTATATCTATGTAGTTTATATCGAGGTAGTTTATCTTTATATCCAGGTAGTTTATCTTTATATCCAGGTAGTTTATCTTTATATCTAGGTAGTTTATCTTTATATCTAGGTAGTTTATATCTATGTAGTTTATCTTTATATCTAGGTAGTTTATTTCTAGGTAGTTTATCTTTATATCTAGGTAGTTTATCTTTATATCTAGGTAGTTTATCTTTATATCTAGGTAGTTTATCTTTATATCTAGGTAGTTTATCTTTATATCTTGGTAGTTTATATCTTGGTAGTTTATATCTAGGTAGTTTATCTTTATATCTAGGTAGTTTATATCTAGGTAGTTTATCTTTATGTATAGGTAGTTTATCTTTATATCTAGGTAGTTTATCTTTATATCTTGGTAGTTTATATCTATGTAGTTTATCTTTATATCTAGGTAGTTTATATCTAGGTAGTTTATCTTTATGTCTAGGTAGTTTATCTTTATATCTAGGTAGTTTATCTTTATATCTAGGTAGTTTATCTTTATATCTAGGTAGTTTATCTTCATATCTAGGTAGTTTATATCTAAGTAGTTTATCTTTATATCTAGGTAGTATATTTTTATATCTAGGTAGTTTATCTTTATATCTAGGTAGTTTATATCTAAGTAGTTTATCTTTATATCTAGGTAGTTTATGTCTAGGTAGTTTATCTTTATATCTAGGTAGTTTATCTTTATATCTAGGTAGTTTATATCTAGGTACTTTATCTTTATATCTAGGTAGTTTATCTTTACATCTAGGTAGTTTATATCTAGGTAGTTTATCTGTATAACTACGTAGTTTATCTTTATATCTAGGTAGTTTATCTTTATATCTAGGTAGTTTATCTTTATATCTAGGTAGTTTATCTTTATATCTAGGTAGTTTATCTTTATATCGAGGTAGTTTATGTCTAGGTAGTTTATCTTTATATCTAGGTAGTTTATCTTTATATCGAGGTAGTTTATGTCTAGGTAGTTTATCTTTATATCTAGGTAGTTTATCTTTATATATAGGTAGTTTATCTTTATATCGAGGTAGTTTATCTTTATATCGAGGTAGTTTATCTTTATATCAAGGTAGTTTATCTTTCTATCAAGGTAGTTTATATCTAGGTAGTTTATCTTTATATCTAGGTAGTTTATCTTAATATCCAGGTGGTTTATCTTTATATCTATGTAGTTTATATCGAGGTAGTTTATCTTTATATCCAGGTAGTTTATCTTTATATCCAGGTAGTTTATCTTTATATCTAGGTAGTTTATCTTTATATCTAGGTAGTTTATATCTAGGTAGTTTATCTTTATATCTAGGTAGTTTATTTCTAGGTAGTTTATCTTTATATCTAGGTAGTTTAATTTATATCTAGGTAGTTTATCTTTATATCTAGGTAGTATATTTTTAGATCGAGGTAGTTTATCTTTATATCTAGGTAGTTTATATCTAGGTAGTTTATCTTTATGTCTAGGTAGTTTATCTTTATATCTAGGTAGTTTATCTTTATATCTAGGTAGTTTATCTTTATATCGAGGTAGTTTATGTCTAGGTTGTTTATCTTTATATCTAGGTAGTTTATCTTTATATATAGGTAGTTTATCTTTATATATAGGTAGTTTATCTTCATATCTAGGTAGTTTATCTTTATATCTATGTAGTTTATCTTTATATCTAAGTAGTTTATCTTTATATCTAGGTAGTTTATCTTTATATCTAGGTAGTTTATATCTAGGTAGTTTATCTTTATGTCTAGGTAGTTTATCTTTATATCTAGGTAGTTTATCTTTATATCTAGGTAGTTTATCTTTATATCGAGGTAGTTTATGTCTAGGTAGTTTATCTTTATATCTAGGTAGTTTATCTTTATATCCAGGTAGTTTATCTTTATATCTAGGTAGTTTATATCTAAGTAGTTTATCTTTATATCTAGGTAGTATATTTTTATATCTAGGTAGTTTTTCTTTATATCTAGGTAGTTTATCTTTATATTTAGGTAGTTTATATCTAGGTAGTTTATCTTTATATCTAGGTAGTTTATGTCTAGGTAGTTTATCTTTATATCTAGGTAGTTTATCTTTATATCTAGGTAGTTTATCTTTATATCTAGGTAGTTTATCTTTATATCTAGGTAGTTTATCTTTATATCTAGGTAGTTTATCTTTATATCTTGGTAGTTTATCTTTATATCTAAGTAGTATATCTTTATATCTAGGTAGTTCATCTTTATATCTAGGTAGTTTATCTTTATATCTAGGTAGTTTATATCTATGTAGTTTATCTTTATATCTAGGTTGTTTATCTTTATATCTAGGTAGTTTATCTTTACATCTAGGTAGTTTATCTTTATATCTAGGTAGTTTATATCTAGGTAGTTTATCTGTATAACTACGTAGTTTATCTTTATATCTAGGTAGTTTATCTTTATATCTAGGTAGTTTATCTTTATATCTAGGTAGTTCATCTTTATATCTAGGTAGTTTATCTTTATATCGAGGTAGTTTATGTCTAGGTAGTTTATCTTTATATCTAGGTAGTTTATCTTTATATCGAGGTAGTTTATGTCTAGGTAGTTTATCTTTACATCTAGGTAGTTTATCTTTATATATAGGTAGTTTATCTTTATATCTAGGTAGTTTATCTTTATATCCAGGTAGTTTATCTTTATATCTAGGTAGTTTATATTTATATCTAGGTAGTTTATCTTTATATCTAGGTAGTTTATATTTATATCTAGGTAGTTTATCTTTATATCTAGGTAGTTTATCTTTATATCTAGGTAGTTTATCTTTATATCTAGGTAGTTTATCTTTATATCTAGGTAGTTTATATCTAAGTAGTTTATCTTTATATCTAGGTAGTTTATCTTTATATCTAGGTAGTTTATCTTCATATCTAGGTAGTTTATCTTTATATCTATGTAGTTTATCTTTATATCTAGGTAGTTTATCTTTATATCTAGGTAGTTTATCTTTATATCTAGGTAGTTTATATCTAAGTAGTTTATCTTCATATCTAGGTAGTATATTTTTATATCTAGGTAGTTTATCTTTATATCTAGGTAGTTTATCTTTATATCTAGGTAGTTTATATCTAGGTAGTTTATCTTTATATCTAGGTAGTTTATGTCTAGGTAGTTTATCTTTATATCTAGGTAGTTTATGTCTAGGTAGTTTATCTTTATATCTAGGTAGTTTATCTTTATATCTAGGTAGTTTATCTTTATATCTAGGTAGTTGATCTTTATATCTAGGTAGTTTATCTTTATATCTAGGTAGTTTATATTTAGGTAGTTTATCTTTATATCTAGGTAGTTTATATCTAGGTAGTTTATCTTTATATCTAGGTAGTTTATCTTTACATCTAGGTAGTTTATCTTTATATCTAGGTAGTTTATATCTAGGTAGTTTATATGTATAACTACGTAGTTTATCTTTATATCTAGGTAGTTTATCTTTATATCTAAGTAGTATATCTTTATATCTAGGTAGTTCATCTTTATATCTAGGTAGTTTATCTTTATATCGAGGTAGTTTATGTCTAGGTAGTTTATCTTTATATCTAGGTAGTTTATCTTTATATCTAGGTAGTTTATATCTAGGTAGTTTATCTTTATATCTAGGTAGTTTATTTCTAGGTAGTTTATCTTTATATCTAGGTAGTTTATCTTTATATCTAGGTAGTTTATCTTTATATCTAGGTAGTATATTTTTAAATCTAGGTCGTTTAACTTTATATCTAGGTAGTTTATCTTTATATCCAGGTGGTTTATATATATATCTAGGTAGTTTATATCGAGGTAGTTTATCTTTATATCTTGGTAGTTTATCTTATAATCTAGGTAGTTTATCTTTATATCTAGGTAGTTTATCTTTAGATCGATGTAGTTTATCTTTATATCGAGGTAGTTTATCTTTATATCAAGGTAGTTTATATCTAGGTAGTTTATCTTTAAATCTAGGTAGTTTATCTTTATATCCAGGTGGTTTATCTTTATATCTATGTAGTTTATATCGAGGTAGTTTATCTTTATATCCATATAGTTTATCTTTTTATCCAGGTAGTTTATCTTTATATCTAGGTAGTTTATCCTTATATCTAGGTAGTTTATCTTTATATCCAGGTGGTTTATCTTTATATCTATGTGGTTTATATCGAGGTAGTTTATCTTTATATCCAGGTAGTTTATCTTTATATCCAGGTAGTTTATCTTTATATCTAGGTAGTTTATCTTTATATCTAGGTAGTTTATATCTATGTAGTTTATCTTTATATCTAGGTAGTTTATTTCTAGGTAGTTTATCTTTATATCTAGGTAGTTTATCTTTATATCTAGGTAGTTTATCTTTATATCTAGGTAGTTTATCTTTATATCTAGGTAGTTTATCTTTATATCTAGGTAGTTTATCTTTATATCTTGGTAGTTTATGTCTTGGTAGTTTATATCTAGGTAGTTTATCTTTATATCTAGGTAGTTTATATCTAGGTAGTTTATCTTTATATCTAGGTAGTTTATCTTTATATCTTGGTAGTTTATATCTAAGTAGTTTATCTTTATATCTAGGTAGTATATTTTTAAATCTAGGTCGTTTATCTTTATATCCAGGTAGTTTATCTTTATATCTAGGTAGTTTATTTTTATATCTAGGTAGTTTATATCTAGGTAGTTTATCTTTATGTCTAGGTAGTTTATCTTTATATCTAGGTAGTTTATCTTTATATCTAGGTAGTTTATCTTTATATCTAGGTAGTTTATCTTCATATCTAGGTAGTTTATATCTAGGTAGTTTATCTTTATGTCTAGGTAGTTTATCTTTATATCTAGGTAGTTTATCTTTATATCTAGGTAGTTTATCTTTATATCTAGGTAGTTTATCTTCATATCTAGGTAGTTTATATCTAAGTAGTTTATCTTTATATCTAGGTAGTATATTTTTATATCTAGGTAGTTTATCTTTATATCTAGGTAGTTTATCTTTATGTCTAGGTAGTTTATCTTTATATCTAGGTAGTTTATCTTTATATCCAGGTAGTTTATCTTTATATCTAGGTAGTTTATATCTAAGTAGTTTATCTTTATATCTAGGTAGTATATTTTTATATCTAGGTAGTTTTTCTTTATATCTAGGTAGTTTATCTTTATATTTAGGTAGTTTATATCTAGGTAGTTTATCTTTATATCTAGGTAGTTTATGTCTAGGTAGTTTATCTTTATATCTAGGTAGTTTATCTTTATATCTAGGTAGTTTATCTTTATATCTAGGTAGTTTATCTTTATATCTAGGTAGTTTATCTTTATATCTAGGTAGTTTATCTTTATATCTTGGTAGTTTATCTTTATATCTAAGTAGTATATCTTTATATCTAGGTAGTTCATCTTTATATCTAGGTAGTTTATCTTTATATCTAGGTAGTTTATATCTATGTAGTTTATCTTTATATCTAGGTTGTTTATCTTTATATCTAGGTAGTTTATCTTTACATCTAGGTAGTTTATCTTTATATCTAGGTAGTTTATATCTAGGTAGTTTATCTGTATAACTACGTAGTTTATCTTTATATCTAGGTAGTTTATCTTTATATCTAGGTAGTTTATCTTTATATCTAGGTAGTTCATCTTTATATCTAGGTAGTTTATCTTTATATCGAGGTAGTTTATGTCTAGGTAGTTTATCTTTATATCTAGGTAGTTTATCTTTATATCGAGGTAGTTTATGTCTAGGTAGTTTATCTTTACATCTAGGTAGTTTATCTTTATATATAGGTAGTTTATCTTTATATCTAGGTAGTTTATCTTTATATCCAGGTAGTTTATCTTTATATCTAGGTAGTTTATATTTATATCTAGGTAGTTTATCTTTATATCTAGGTAGTTTATATTTATATCTAGGTAGTTTATCTTTATATCTAGGTAGTTTATCTTTATATCTAGGTAGTTTATCTTTATATCTAGGTAGTTTATCTTTATATCTAGGTAGTTTATCTTTATATCTAGGTAGTTTATATCTAAGTAGTTTATCTTTATATCTAAGTAGTTTATCTTTATATCTAGGTAGTTTATCTTCATATCTAGGTAGTTTATCTTTATATCTATGTAGTTTATCTTTATATCTAGGTAGTTTATCTTTATATCTAGGTAGTTTATCTTTATATCTAGGTAGTTTATATCTAAGTAGTTTATCTTCATATCTAGGTAGTATATTTTTATATCTAGGTAGTTTATCTTTATATCTAGGTAGTTTATCTTTATATCTAGGTAGTTTATATCTAGGTAGTTTATCTTTATATCTAGGTAGTTTATGTCTAGGTAGTTTATCTTTATATCTAGGTACTTTATGTCTAGGTAGTTTATCTTTATATCTAGGTAGTTTATCTTTATATCTAGGTAGTTTATCTTTATATCTAGGTAGTTGATCTTTATATCTAGGTAGTTTATCTTTATATCTAGGTAGTTTATATTTAGGTAGTTTATCTTTATATCTAGGTAGTTTATATCTAGGTAGTTTATCTTTATATCTAGGTAGTTTATCTTTACATCTAGGTAGTTTATCTTTATATCTAGGTAGTTTATATCTAGGTAGTTTATATGTATAACTACGTAGTTTATCTTTATATCTAGGTAGTTTATCTTTATATCTAAGTAGTATATCTTTATATCTAGGTAGTTCATCTTTATATCTAGGTAGTTTATCTTTATATCGAGGTAGTTTATGTCTAGGTAGTTTATCTTTATATCTAGGTAGTTTATCTTTATATCTAGGTAGTTTATATCTAGGTAGTTTATCTTTATATCTAGGTAGTTTATTTCTAGGTAGTTTATCTTTATATCTAGGTAGTTTATCTTTATATCTAGGTAGTTTATCTTTATATCTAGGTAGTATATTTTTAAATCTAGGTCGTTTAACTTTATATCTAGGTAGTTTATCTTTATATCCAGGTGGTTTATATATATATCTAGGTAGTTTATATCGAGGTAGTTTATCTTTATATCTTGGTAGTTTATCTTATAATCTAGGTAGTTTATCTTTATATCTAGGTAGTTTATCTTTAGATCGATGTAGTTTATCTTTATATCGAGGTAGTTTATCTTTATATCAAGGTAGTTTATATCTAGGTAGTTTATCTTTAAATCTAGGTAGTTTATCTTTATATCCAGGTGGTTTATCTTTATATCTATGTAGTTTATATCGAGGTAGTTTATCTTTATATCCATATAGTTTATCTTTTTATCCAGGTAGTTTATTTTATATCTAGGTAGTTTATCCTTATATCTAGGTAGTTTATCTTTATATCCAGGTGGTTTATCTTTATATCTATGTGGTTTATATCGAGGTAGTTTATCTTTATATCCAGGTAGTTTATCTTTATATCCAGGTAGTTTATCTTTATATCTAGGTAGTTTATCTTTATATCTAGGTAGTTTATATCTATGTAGTTTATCTTTATATCTAGGTAGTTTATTTCTAGGTAGTTTATCTTTATATCTAGGTAGTTTATCTTTATATCTAGGTAGTTTATCTTTATATCTAGGTAGTTTATCTTTATATCTAGGTAGTTTATCTTTATATCTAGGTAGTTTATCTTTATATCTTGGTAGTTTATGTCTTGGTAGTTTATATCTAGGTAGTTTATCTTTATATCTAGGTAGTTTATATCTAGGTAGTTTATCTTTATATCTAGGTAGTTTATCTTTATATCTTGGTAGTTTATATCTAAGTAGTTTATCTTTATATCTAGGTAGTATATTTTTAAATCTAGGTCGTTTATCTTTATATCCAGGTAGTTTATCTTTATATCTAGGTAGTTTATTTTTATATCTAGGTAGTTTATATCTAGGTAGTTTATCTTTATGTCTAGGTAGTTTATCTTTATATCTAGGTAGTTTATCTTTATATCTAGGTAGTTTATCTTTATATCTAGGTAGTTTATCTTCATATCTAGGTAGTTTATATCTAGGTAGTTTATCTTTATGTCTAGGTAGTTTATCTTTATATCTAGGTAGTTTATCTTTATATCTAGGTAGTTTATCTTTATATCTAGGTAGTTTATCTTCATATCTAGGTAGTTTATATCTAAGTAGTTTATCTTTATATCTAGGTAGTATATTTTTATATCTAGGTAGTTTATCTTTATATCTAGGTAGTTTATCTTTATATCTAGGTAGTTTATATCTAGGTAGTTTATCTTTATATCTAGGTAGTTTATGTCTAGGTAGTTTATCTTTATATCTAGGTAGTTTATCTTTATATCTAGGTAGTTTATATCTAGGTAGTTTATCTTTATATCTAGGTAGTTTATATCTATGTAGTTTATCTTTATATCTAGGTAGTTTATCTTTATATCTATGTAGTTTATATCTAGGTAGTTCATCTTTATATCTAGGTAGTTTATCTTTACATCGAGGTAGTTTATGTCTAGGTAGTTTATCTTTATATCTAGGTAGTTTATCTTTATATCTAGGTAGTTTATCTTTACATCTAGGTAGTTTATCTTTATATCTAGGTAGGTTATATCTAGGTAGTTCATCTTTATATCTAGGTAGTTTATCTTTACATCGAGGTAGTTTATGTCTAGGTAGTTTATCTTTATATCTAGGTAGGTTATCTTTATATCGAGGTAGTTTATGTCTAGGTAGTTTATCTTTACATCTAGGTAGTTTATCTTTATATATAGGTAGTTTATCTTTAAATCTAGGTAGTTTATCTTTATATCCAGGCAGTTTATCTTTATATCTAGGTAGTTTATCTTTATATCTAGGTAGTTTATCTTTATATCTAGGTAGTTTATCTTTATATCTAGGTAGTTTATATTTATATCTAGGTAGTTTATCTTTATATCTAGGTATTTTATCTTTATATCCAGGTAGTTTATCTTTATATCTAGGTAGTTTATCTTTATATCTAGGTAGTTTATATCTAGGTAATTTATCTTTATGTCTAGGTAGTTTATCTTTATATCTAGGTAGTTTATCTTTATATCTAGGTAGTTTATCTTTATATCGAGGTAGTTTATGTCTAGGTAGTTTATCTGTATAACTACGTAGTTTATCTTTATATCTAGGTAGTTTATCTTTATATCTAGGTAGTTTATCTTTATATCTAGGTAGTTCATCTTTATATCTAGGTAGTTTATCTTTATATCGAGGTAGTTTATGTCTAGGTAGTTTATCTTTATATCTAGGTAGTTTATCTTTATATCGAGGTAGTTTATGTCTAGGTAGTTTATCTTTACATCCAGGTAGTTTATCTTTATATCTAGGTAGTTTATCTTTATATATAGGTAGTTTATCTTTATTTCTAGGTAGTTTATCTTTATATCTAGGTAGTTTATATTTATATCTAGGTAGTTTATCTTTATATCTAGGTAGTTCATCTTTATATCTAGGTAGTTTATCTTTACATCGAGGTAGTTTATGTCTAGGTAGTTTATCTTTATATCTAGGTAGTTTATCTTTATATCGAGGTAGTTTATGTCTAGGTAGGTTATCTTTACATCTAGGTAGTTTATCTTTATATATAGGTAGTTTATCTTTATATCTAGGTAGTTTATCTTTATATCCAGGCAGTTTATCTTTATATCTAGGTAGTTTATATTTATATCTAGGTAGTTTATCTTTATATCTAGGTAGTTTATCTTTATATCTAGGTAGTTTATATTTATATCTAGGTAGTTTATCTTTATATCTAGGTATTTTAGCTTTATATCCAGGTAGTTTATCTTTATATCTAGGTAGTTTATCTTTATATCGAGGTAGTTTATGTCTAGGTAGTTTATCTGTATAACTACGTAGTTTATCTTTATATCTAGGTAGTTTATCTTTATATCTAGGTAGTTTATCTTTATATCTAGGTAGTTCATCTTTATATCTAGGTAGTTTATCTTTATATCGAGGTAGTTTATGTCTAGGTAGTTTATCTTTATATCTAGGTAGTTTATCTTTATATCGAGGTAGTTTATGTCTAGGTAGTTTATCTTTACATCCAGGTAGTTTATCTTTATATCTAGGTAGTTTATATTTATATCTAGGTAGTTTATCTTTATATCTAGGTAGTTTATCTTTATATCTAGGTAGTTTATATTTATATCTAGGTAGTTTATCTTTATATCTAGGTAGTTTATCTTTATATCTAGGTAGTTTATCTTTATATCTAGGTAGTTTATATCTAGGTAGTTTATCTTTATGTCTAGGTAGTTTATCTTATTATCTAGGTAGTTTATCTTTATATCTAGGTAGTTTATCTTTATATCGAGGTAGTTTATGTCTAGGTAGTTTATCTTTATATCTAGGTAGTTTATCTTTATATCTAGGTAGTTTATCTTCATATATAGGTAGTTTATCTATATATCTATGTAGTTTATCTTTATATCTAGGTAGTTTATCTTTATATCCAGGTAGTTTATATTTATATCTAGGTAGTTTATCTTTATATCTAGGTAGTTTATCTTTATATCTAGGTAGTTTATATTTATATCTAGGTAGTTTATCTTTATATCTAGGTATTTTATCTTTATATCCAGGTAGTTTATCTTTATATCTAGGTAGTTTATCTTTATATCTAGGTAGTTTATATCTAGGTAGTTTATCTTTATGTCTAGGTAGTTTGTCTTTATATCTAGGTAGTTTATCTTTATATCTAGGTAGTTTATCTTTATATCGAGGTAGTTTATGTCTAGGTAGTTTATCTGTATAACTACGTAGTTTATCTTTATATCTAGGTAGTTTATCTTTATATCTAGGTAGTTTATCTTTATATCTAGGTAGTTTATCTTTAAATCTAGGTAGTTTATCTTTATATCCAGGCAGTTTATCTTTATATCTAGGTAGTTTATCTTTATATCTAGGTAGTTTATCTTTATATCTAGGTAGTTTATCTTTATATCTAGGTATTTTATCTTTATATCCAGGTAGTTTATCTTTATATCTAGGTAGTTTATCTTTATATCGAGGTAGTTTATGTCTAGGTAGTTTATCTGTATAACTACGTAGTTTATCTTTATATCTAGGTAGTTTATCTTTATATCTAGGTAGTTTATCTTTATATCTAGGTAGTTCATCTTTATATCTAGGTAGTTTATCTTTATATCGAGGTAGTTTATGTCTAGGTAGTTTATCTTTATATCTAGGTAGTTTATCTTTATATCGAGGTAGTTTATGTCTAGGTAGTTTATCTTTACATCCAGGTAGTTTATCTTTATATCTAGGTAGTTTATATTTATATCTAGGTAGTTTATCTTTATATCTAGGTAGTTTATCTTTATATCTAGGTAGTTTATATTTATATCTAGGTAGTTTATCTTTATATCTAGGTAGTTTATCTTTATATCTAGGTAGTTTATCTTTATATCTAGGTAGTTTATATCTAGGTAGTTTATCTTTATGTCTAGGTAGTTTATCTTATTATCTAGGTAGTTTATCTTTATATCTAGGTAGTTTATCTTTATATCGAGGTAGTTTATGTCTAGGTAGTTTATCTTTATATCTAGGTAGTTTATCTTTATATCTAGGTAGTTTATCTTCATATATAGGTAGTTTATCTATATATCTATGTAGTTTATCTTTATATCTAGGTAGTTTATCTTTATATCCAGGTAGTTTATATTTATATCTAGGTAGTTTATCTTTATATCTAGGTAGTTTATCTTTATATCTAGGTAGTTTATATTTATATCTAGGTAGTTTATCTTTATATCTAGGTATTTTATCTTTATATCCAGGTAGTTTATCTTTATATCTAGGTAGTTTATCTTTATATCTAGGTAGTTTATATCTAGGTAGTTTATCTTTATGTCTAGGTAGTTTGTCTTTATATCTAGGTAGTTTATCTTTATATCTAGGTAGTTTATCTTTATATCGAGGTAGTTTATGTCTAGGTAGTTTATCTGTATAACTACGTAGTTTATCTTTATATCTAGGTAGTTTATCTTTATATCTAGGTAGTTTATCTTTATATCTAGGTAGTTTATCTTTAAATCTAGGTAGTTTATCTTTATATCCAGGCAGTTTATCTTTATATCTAGGTAGTTTATCTTTATATCTAGGTAGTTTATCTTTATATCTAGGTAGTTTATCTTTATATCTAGGTAGTTTATATTTATATCTAGGTAGTTTATCTTTATATCTAGGTATTTTATCTTTATATCCAGGTAGTTTATCTTTATATCTAGGTAGTTTATCTTTATATCTAGGTAGTTTATATCTAGGTAATTTATCTTTATGTCTAGGTAGTTTATCTTTATATCTAGGTAGTTTATCTTTATATCTAGGTAGTTTATCTTTATATCGAGGTAGTTTATGTCTAGGTAGTTTATCTGTATAACTACGTAGTTTATCTTTATATCTAGGTAGTTTATCTTTATATCTAGGTAGTTTATCTTTATATCTAGGTAGTTCATCTTTATATCTAGGTAGTTTATCTTTATATCGAGGTAGTTTATGTCTAGGTAGTTTATCTTTATATCTAGGTAGTTTATCTTTATATCGAGGTAGTTTATGTCTAGGTAGTTTATCTTTACATCCAGGTAGTTTATCTTTATATCTAGGTAGTTTATCTTTATATATAGGTAGTTTATCTTTATTTCTAGGTAGTTTATCTTTATATCTAGGTAGTTTATATTTATATCTAGGTAGTTTATCTTTATATCTAGGTAGTTCATCTTTATATCTAGGTAGTTTATCTTTACATCGAGGTAGTTTATGTCTAGGTAGTTTATCTTTATATCTAGGTAGTTTATCTTTATATCGAGGTAGTTTATGTCTAGGTAGGTTATCTTTACATCTAGGTAGTTTATCTTTATATATAGGTAGTTTATCTTTATATCTAGGTAGTTTATCTTTATATCCAGGCAGTTTATCTTTATATCTAGGTAGTTTATATTTATATCTAGGTAGTTTATCTTTATATCTAGGTAGTTTATGTCTAGGTAGTTTATCTTTATATCTAGGTAGTTTATCTTTATATCTAGGTAGTTTATCTTTATATCTAGGTAGTTTATCTTTATATCTAGGTAGTTTATCTTTATATCTAGGTAGTTTATCTTTATATCTTGGTAGTTTATCTTTATATCTAAGTAGTATATCTTTATATCTAGGTAGTTCATCTTTATATCTAGGTAGTTTATCTTTATATCTAGGTAGTTTATATCTATGTAGTTTATCTTTATATCTAGGTTGTTTATCTTTATATCTAGGTAGTTTATCTTTACATCTAGGTAGTTTATCTTTATATCTAGGTAGTTTATATCTAGGTAGTTTATCTGTATAACTACGTAGTTTATCTTTATATCTAGGTAGTTTATCTTTATATCTAGGTAGTTTATCTTTATATCTAGGTAGTTCATCTTTATATCTAGGTAGTTTATCTTTATATCGAGGTAGTTTATGTCTAGGTAGTTTATCTTTATATCTAGGTAGTTTATCTTTATATCGAGGTAGTTTATGTCTAGGTAGTTTATCTTTACATCTAGGTAGTTTATCTTTATATATAGGTAGTTTATCTTTATATCTAGGTAGTTTATCTTTATATCCAGGTAGTTTATCTTTATATCCAGGTAGTTTATCTTTATATCTAGGTAGTTTATATTTATATCTAGGTAGTTTATCTTTATATCTAGGTAGTTTATATTTATATCTAGGTAGTTTATCTTTATATCTAGGTAGTTTATCTTTATATCTAGGTAGTTTATCTTTATATCTAGGTAGTTTATCTTTATATCTAGGTAGTTTATCTTTATATCTAGGTAGTTTATATCTAAGTAGTTTATCTTTATATCTAGGTAGTTTATCTTTATATCTAGGTAGTTTATCTTCATATCTAGGTAGTTTATCTTTATATCTATGTAGTTTATCTTTATATCTAGGTAGTTTATCTTTATATCTAGGTAGTTTATCTTTATATCTAGGTAGTTTATATCTAAGTAGTTTATCTTCATATCTAGGTAGTATATTTTTATATCTAGGTAGTTTATCTTTATATCTAGGTAGTTTATCTTTATATCTAGGTAGTTTATATCTAGGTAGTTTATCTTTATATCTAGGTAGTTTATGTCTAGGTAGTTTATCTTTATATCTAGGTAGTTTATGTCTAGGTAGTTTATCTTTATATCTAGGTAGTTTATCTTTATATCTAGGTAGTTTATCTTTATATCTAGGTAGTTGATCTTTATATCTAGGTAGTTTATCTTTATATCTAGGTAGTTTATATTTAGGTAGTTTATCTTTATATCTAGGTAGTTTATATCTAGGTAGTTTATCTTTATATCTAGGTAGTTTATCTTTACATCTAGGTAGTTTATCTTTATATCTAGGTAGTTTATATCTAGGTAGTTTATATGTATAACTACGTAGTTTATCTTTATATCTAGGTAGTTTATCTTTATATCTAAGTAGTATATCTTTATATCTAGGTAGTTCATCTTTATATCTAGGTAGTTTATCTTTATATCGAGGTAGTTTATGTCTAGGTAGTTTATCTTTATATCTAGGTAGTTTATCTTTATATCTAGGTAGTTTATATCTAGGTAGTTTATCTTTATATCTAGGTAGTTTATTTCTAGGTAGTTTATCTTTATATCTAGGTAGTTTATCTTTATATCTAGGTAGTTTATCTTTATATCTAGGTAGTATATTTTTAAATCTAGGTCGTTTAACTTTATATCTAGGTAGTTTATCTTTATATCCAGGTGGTTTATATATATATCTAGGTAGTTTATATCGAGGTAGTTTATCTTTATATCTTGGTAGTTTATCTTATAATCTAGGTAGTTTATCTTTATATCTAGGTAGTTTATCTTTAGATCGATGTAGTTTATCTTTATATCGAGGTAGTTTATCTTTATATCAAGGTAGTTTATATCTAGGTAGTTTATCTTTAAATCTAGGTAGTTTATCTTTATATCCAGGTGGTTTATCTTTATATCTATGTAGTTTATATCGAGGTAGTTTATCTTTATATCCATATAGTTTATCTTTTTATCCAGGTAGTTTATCTTTATATCTAGGTAGTTTATCCTTATATCTAGGTAGTTTATCTTTATATCCAGGTGGTTTATCTTTATATCTATGTGGTTTATATCGAGGTAGTTTATCTTTATATCCAGGTAGTTTATCTTTATATCCAGGTAGTTTATCTTTATATCTAGGTAGTTTATCTTTATATCTAGGTAGTTTATATCTATGTAGTTTATCTTTATATCTAGGTAGTTTATTTCTAGGTAGTTTATCTTTATATCTAGGTAGTTTATCTTTATATCTAGGTAGTTTATCTTTAAATCTAGGTAGTTTATCTTTATATCCAGGCAGTTTATCTTTATATCTAGGTAGTTTATCTTTATATCTAGGTAGTTTATCTTTATATCTAGGTAGTTTATCTTTATATCTAGGTAGTTTATATTTATATCTAGGTAGTTTATCTTTATATCTAGGTATTTTATCTTTATATCCAGGTAGTTTATCTTTATATCTAGGTAGTTTATCTTTATATCTAGGTAGTTTATATCTAGGTAATTTATCTTTATGTCTAGGTAGTTTATCTTTATATCTAGGTAGTTTATCTTTATATCTAGGTAGTTTATCTTTATATCGAGGTAGTTTATGTCTAGGTAGTTTATCTGTATAACTACGTAGTTTATCTTTATATCTAGGTAGTTTATCTTTATATCTAGGTAGTTTATCTTTATATCTAGGTAGTTCATCTTTATATCTAGGTAGTTTATCTTTATATCGAGGTAGTTTATGTCTAGGTAGTTTATCTTTATATCTAGGTAGTTTATCTTTATATCGAGGTAGTTTATGTCTAGGTAGTTTATCTTTACATCCAGGTAGTTTATCTTTATATCTAGGTAGTTTATCTTTATATATAGGTAGTTTATCTTTATTTCTAGGTAGTTTATCTTTATATCTAGGTAGTTTATATTTATATCTAGGTAGTTTATCTTTATATCTAGGTAGTTCATCTTTATATCTAGGTAGTTTATCTTTACATCGAGGTAGTTTATGTCTAGGTAGTTTATCTTTATATCTAGGTAGTTTATCTTTATATCGAGGTAGTTTATGTCTAGGTAGGTTATCTTTACATCTAGGTAGTTTATCTTTATATATAGGTAGTTTATCTTTATATCTAGGTAGTTTATCTTTATATCCAGGCAGTTTATCTTTATATCTAGGTAGTTTATATTTATATCTAGGTAGTTTATCTTTATATCTAGGTAGTTTATGTCTAGGTAGTTTATCTTTATATCTAGGTAGTTTATCTTTATATCTAGGTAGTTTATCTTTATATCTAGGTAGTTTATCTTTATATCTAGGTAGTTTATCTTTATATCTAGGTAGTTTATCTTTATATCTTGGTAGTTTATCTTTATATCTAAGTAGTATATCTTTATATCTAGGTAGTTCATCTTTATATCTAGGTAGTTTATCTTTATATCTAGGTAGTTTATATCTATGTAGTTTATCTTTATATCTAGGTTGTTTATCTTTATATCTAGGTAGTTTATCTTTACATCTAGGTAGTTTATCTTTATATCTAGGTAGTTTATATCTAGGTAGTTTATCTGTATAACTACGTAGTTTATCTTTATATCTAGGTAGTTTATCTTTATATCTAGGTAGTTTATCTTTATATCTAGGTAGTTCATCTTTATATCTAGGTAGTTTATCTTTATATCGAGGTAGTTTATGTCTAGGTAGTTTATCTTTATATCTAGGTAGTTTATCTTTATATCGAGGTAGTTTATGTCTAGGTAGTTTATCTTTACATCTAGGTAGTTTATCTTTATATATAGGTAGTTTATCTTTATATCTAGGTAGTTTATCTTTATATCCAGGTAGTTTATCTTTATATCCAGGTAGTTTATCTTTATATCTAGGTAGTTTATATTTATATCTAGGTAGTTTATCTTTATATCTAGGTAGTTTATATTTATATCTAGGTAGTTTATCTTTATATCTAGGTAGTTTATCTTTATATCTAGGTAGTTTATCTTTATATCTAGGTAGTTTATCTTTATATCTAGGTAGTTTATCTTTATATCTAGGTAGTTTATATCTAAGTAGTTTATCTTTATATCTAGGTAGTTTATCTTTATATCTAGGTAGTTTATCTTCATATCTAGGTAGTTTATCTTTATATCTATGTAGTTTATCTTTATATCTAGGTAGTTTATCTTTATATCTAGGTAGTTTATCTTTATATCTAGGTAGTTTATATCTAAGTAGTTTATCTTCATATCTAGGTAGTATATTTTTATATCTAGGTAGTTTATCTTTATATCTAGGTAGTTTATCTTTATATCTAGGTAGTTTATATCTAGGTAGTTTATCTTTATATCTAGGTAGTTTATGTCTAGGTAGTTTATCTTTATATCTAGGTAGTTTATGTCTAGGTAGTTTATCTTTATATCTAGGTAGTTTATCTTTATATCTAGGTAGTTTATCTTTATATCTAGGTAGTTGATCTTTATATCTAGGTAGTTTATCTTTATATCTAGGTAGTTTATATTTAGGTAGTTTATCTTTATATCTAGGTAGTTTATATCTAGGTAGTTTATCTTTATATCTAGGTAGTTTATCTTTACATCTAGGTAGTTTATCTTTATATCTAGGTAGTTTATATCTAGGTAGTTTATATGTATAACTACGTAGTTTATCTTTATATCTAGGTAGTTTATCTTTATATCTAAGTAGTATATCTTTATATCTAGGTAGTTCATCTTTATATCTAGGTAGTTTATCTTTATATCGAGGTAGTTTATGTCTAGGTAGTTTATCTTTATATCTAGGTAGTTTATCTTTATATCTAGGTAGTTTATATCTAGGTAGTTTATCTTTATATCTAGGTAGTTTATTTCTAGGTAGTTTATCTTTATATCTAGGTAGTTTATCTTTATATCTAGGTAGTTTATCTTTATATCTAGGTAGTATATTTTTAAATCTAGGTCGTTTAACTTTATATCTAGGTAGTTTATCTTTATATCCAGGTGGTTTATATATATATCTAGGTAGTTTATATCGAGGTAGTTTATCTTTATATCTTGGTAGTTTATCTTATAATCTAGGTAGTTTATCTTTATATCTAGGTAGTTTATCTTTAGATCGATGTAGTTTATCTTTATATCGAGGTAGTTTATCTTTATATCAAGGTAGTTTATATCTAGGTAGTTTATCTTTAAATCTAGGTAGTTTATCTTTATATCCAGGTGGTTTATCTTTATATCTATGTAGTTTATATCGAGGTAGTTTATCTTTATATCCATATAGTTTATCTTTTTATCCAGGTAGTTTATCTTTATATCTAGGTAGTTTATCCTTATATCTAGGTAGTTTATCTTTATATCCAGGTGGTTTATCTTTATATCTATGTGGTTTATATCGAGGTAGTTTATCTTTATATCCAGGTAGTTTATCTTTATATCCAGGTAGTTTATCTTTATATCTAGGTAGTTTATCTTTATATCTAGGTAGTTTATATCTATGTAGTTTATCTTTATATCTAGGTAGTTTATTTCTAGGTAGTTTATCTTTATATCTAGGTAGTTTATCTTTATATCTAGGTAGTTTATCTTTATATCTAGGTAGTTTATCTTTATATCTAGGTAGTTTATCTTTATATCTAGGTAGTTTATCTTTATATCTTGGTAGTTTATGTCTTGGTAGTTTATATCTAGGTAGTTTATCTTTATATCTAGGTAGTTTATATCTAGGTAGTTTATCTTTATATCTAGGTAGTTTATCTTTATATCTTGGTAGTTTATATCTAAGTAGTTTATCTTTATATCTAGGTAGTATATTTTTAAATCTAGGTCGTTTATCTTTATATCCAGGTAGTTTATCTTTATATCTAGGTAGTTTATTTTTATATCTAGGTAGTTTATATCTAGGTAGTTTATCTTTATGTCTAGGTAGTTTATCTTTATATCTAGGTAGTTTATCTTTATATCTAGGTAGTTTATCTTTATATCTAGGTAGTTTATCTTCATATCTAGGTAGTTTATATCTAGGTAGTTTATCTTTATGTCTAGGTAGTTTATCTTTATATCTAGGTAGTTTATCTTTATATCTAGGTAGTTTATCTTTATATCTAGGTAGTTTATCTTCATATCTAGGTAGTTTATATCTAAGTAGTTTATCTTTATATCTAGGTAGTATATTTTTATATCTAGGTAGTTTATCTTTATATCTAGGTAGTTTATCTTTATATCTAGGTAGTTTATATCTAGGTAGTTTATCTTTATATCTAGGTAGTTTATGTCTAGGTAGTTTATCTTTATATCTAGGTAGTTTATCTTTATATCTAGGTAGTTTATATCTAGGTAGTTTATCTTTATATCTAGGTAGTTTATATCTATGTAGTTTATCTTTATATCTAGGTAGTTTATCTTTATATCTAGGTAGTTTATATCTAGGTAGTTCATCTTTATATCTAGGTAGTTTATCTTTACATCGAGGTAGTTTATGTCTAGGTAGTTTATCTTTATATCTAGGTAGTTTATCTTTATATCTAGGTAGTTTATCTTTACATCTAGGTAGTTTATCTTTATATCTAGGTAGGTTATATCTAGGTAGTTCATCTTTATATCTAGGTAGTTTATCTTTACATCGAGGTAGTTTATGTCTAGGTAGTTTATCTTTATATCTAGGTAGGTTATCTTTATATCGAGGTAGTTTATGTCTAGGTAGTTTATCTTTACATCTAGGTAGTTTATCTTTATATATAGGTAGTTTATCTTTAAATCTAGGTAGTTTATCTTTATATCCAGGCAGTTTATCTTTATATCTAGGTAGTTTATCTTTATATCTAGGTAGTTTATCTTTATATCTAGGTAGTTTATCTTTATATCTAGGTAGTTTATATTTATATCTAGGTAGTTTATCTTTATATCTAGGTATTTTATCTTTATATCCAGGTAGTTTATCTTTATATCTAGGTAGTTTATCTTTATATCTAGGTAGTTTATCTTTATATCTAGGTAGTTTATCTTCATATCTAGGTAGTTTATATCTAAGTAGTTTATCTTTATATCTAGGTAGTATATTTTTATATCTAGGTAGTTTATCTTTATATCTAGGTAGTTTATCTTTATATCTAGGTAGTTTATATCTAGGTAGTTTATCTTTATATCTAGGTAGTTTATGTCTAGGTAGTTTATCTTTATATCTAGGTAGTTTATCTTTATATCTAGGTAGTTTATATCTAGGTAGTTTATCTTTATATCTAGGTAGTTTATATCTATGTAGTTTATCTTTATATCTAGGTAGTTTATCTTTATATCTAGGTAGTTTATATCTAGGTAGTTCATCTTTATATCTAGGTAGTTTATCTTTACATCGAGGTAGTTTATGTCTAGGTAGTTTATCTTTATATCTAGGTAGTTTATCTTTATATCTAGGTAGTTTATCTTTACATCTAGGTAGTTTATCTTTATATCTAGGTAGGTTATATCTAGGTAGTTCATCTTTATATCTAGGTAGTTTATCTTTACATCGAGGTAGTTTATGTCTAGGTAGTTTATCTTTATATCTAGGTAGGTTATCTTTATATCGAGGTAGTTTATGTCTAGGTAGTTTATCTTTACATCTAGGTAGTTTATCTTTATATATAGGTAGTTTATCTTTAAATCTAGGTAGTTTATCTTTATATCCAGGCAGTTTATCTTTATATCTAGGTAGTTTATCTTTATATCTAGGTAGTTTATCTTTATATCTAGGTAGTTTATCTTTATATCTAGGTAGTTTATATTTATATCTAGGTAGTTTATCTTTATATCTAGGTAGTTTATCTTTATATCTAGGTAGTTTATCTTTATATCTAGGTAGTTTATATTTATATCTAGGTAGTTTATCTTTATATCTAGGTATTTTATCTTTATATCCAGGTAGTTTATCTTTATATCTAGGTAGTTTATCTTTATATCTAGGTAGTTTATATCTAGGTAGTTTATCTTTATGTCTAGGTAGTTTGTCTTTATATCTAGGTAGTTTATCTTTATATCTAGGTAGTTTATCTTTATATCGAGGTAGTTTATGTCTAGGTAGTTTATCTGTATAACTACGTAGTTTATCTTTATATCTAGGTAGTTTATCTTTATATCTAGGTAGTTTATCTTTATATCTAGGTAGTTTATCTTTAAATCTAGGTAGTTTATCTTTATATCCAGGCAGTTTATCTTTATATCTAGGTAGTTTATCTTTATATCTAGGTAGTTTATCTTTATATCTAGGTAGTTTATCTTTATATCTAGGTATTTTATCTTTATATCCAGGTAGTTTATCTTTATATCTAGGTAGTTTATCTTTATATCGAGGTAGTTTATGTCTAGGTAGTTTATCTGTATAACTACGTAGTTTATCTTTATATCTAGGTAGTTTATCTTTATATCTAGGTAGTTTATCTTTATATCTAGGTAGTTCATCTTTATATCTAGGTAGTTTATCTTTATATCGAGGTAGTTTATGTCTAGGTAGTTTATCTTTATATCTAGGTAGTTTATCTTTATATCGAGGTAGTTTATGTCTAGGTAGTTTATCTTTACATCCAGGTAGTTTATCTTTATATCTAGGTAGTTTATATTTATATCTAGGTAGTTTATCTTTATATCTAGGTAGTTTATCTTTATATCTAGGTAGTTTATATTTATATCTAGGTAGTTTATCTTTATATCTAGGTAGTTTATCTTTATATCTAGGTAGTTTATCTTTATATCTAGGTAGTTTATATCTAGGTAGTTTATCTTTATGTCTAGGTAGTTTATCTTATTATCTAGGTAGTTTATCTTTATATCTAGGTAGTTTATCTTTATATCGAGGTAGTTTATGTCTAGGTAGTTTATCTTTATATCTAGGTAGTTTATCTTTATATCTAGGTAGTTTATCTTCATATATAGGTAGTTTATCTATATATCTATGTAGTTTATCTTTATATCTAGGTAGTTTATCTTTATATCCAGGTAGTTTATATTTATATCTAGGTAGTTTATCTTTATATCTAGGTAGTTTATCTTTATATCTAGGTATTTTATCTTTATATCCAGGTAGTTTATCTTTATATCTAGGTAGTTTATCTTTATATCTAGGTAGTTTATATCTAGGTAGTTTATCTTTATGTCTAGGTAGTTTGTCTTTATATCTAGGTAGTTTATCTTTATATCTAGGTAGTTTATCTTTATATCGAGGTAGTTTATGTCTAGGTAGTTTATCTGTATAACTACGTAGTTTATCTTTATATCTAGGTAGTTTATCTTTATATCTAGGTAGTTTATCTTTATATCTAGGTAGTTTATCTTTAAATCTAGGTAGTTTATCTTTATATCCAGGCAGTTTATCTTTATATCTAGGTAGTTTATCTTTATATCTAGGTAGTTTATCTTTATATCTAGGTAGTTTATCTTTATATCTAGGTAGTTTATATTTATATCTAGGTAGTTTATCTTTATATCTAGGTATTTTATCTTTATATCCAGGTAGTTTATCTTTATATCTAGGTAGTTTATCTTTATATCTAGGTAGTTTATATCTAGGTAATTTATCTTTATGTCTAGGTAGTTTATCTTTATATCTAGGTAGTTTATCTTTATATCTAGGTAGTTTATCTTTATATCGAGGTAGTTTATGTCTAGGTAGTTTATCTGTATAACTACGTAGTTTATCTTTATATCTAGGTAGTTTATCTTTATATCTAGGTAGTTTATCTTTATATCTAGGTAGTTCATCTTTATATCTAGGTAGTTTATCTTTATATCGAGGTAGTTTATGTCTAGGTAGTTTATCTTTATATCTAGGTAGTTTATCTTTATATCGAGGTAGTTTATGTCTAGGTAGTTTATCTTTACATCCAGGTAGTTTATCTTTATATCTAGGTAGTTTATCTTTATATATAGGTAGTTTATCTTTATTTCTAGGTAGTTTATCTTTATATCTAGGTAGTTTATATTTATATCTAGGTAGTTTATCTTTATATCTAGGTAGTTCATCTTTATATCTAGGTAGTTTATCTTTACATCGAGGTAGTTTATGTCTAGGTAGTTTATCTTTATATCTAGGTAGTTTATCTTTATATCGAGGTAGTTTATGTCTAGGTAGGTTATCTTTACATCTAGGTAGTTTATCTTTATATATAGGTAGTTTATCTTTATATCTAGGTAGTTTATCTTTATATCCAGGCAGTTTATCTTTATATCTAGGTAGTTTATATTTATATCTAGGTAGTTTATCTTTATATCTAGGTAGTTTATGTCTAGGTAGTTTATCTTTATATCTAGGTAGTTTATCTTTATATCTAGGTAGTTTATCTTTATATCTAGGTAGTTTATCTTTATATCTAGGTAGTTTATCTTTATATCTAGGTAGTTTATCTTTATATCTTGGTAGTTTATCTTTATATCTAAGTAGTATATCTTTATATCTAGGTAGTTCATCTTTATATCTAGGTAGTTTATCTTTATATCTAGGTAGTTTATATCTATGTAGTTTATCTTTATATCTAGGTTGTTTATCTTTATATCTAGGTAGTTTATCTTTACATCTAGGTAGTTTATCTTTATATCTAGGTAGTTTATATCTAGGTAGTTTATCTGTATAACTACGTAGTTTATCTTTATATCTAGGTAGTTTATCTTTATATCTAGGTAGTTTATCTTTATATCTAGGTAGTTCATCTTTATATCTAGGTAGTTTATCTTTATATCGAGGTAGTTTATGTCTAGGTAGTTTATCTTTATATCTAGGTAGTTTATCTTTATATCGAGGTAGTTTATGTCTAGGTAGTTTATCTTTACATCTAGGTAGTTTATCTTTATATATAGGTAGTTTATCTTTATATCTAGGTAGTTTATCTTTATATCCAGGTAGTTTATCTTTATATCTAGGTAGTTTATATTTATATCTAGGTAGTTTATCTTTATATCTAGGTAGTTTATATTTATATCTAGGTAGTTTATCTTTATATCTAGGTAGTTTATCTTTATATCTAGGTAGTTTATCTTTATATCTAGGTAGTTTATCTTTATATCTAGGTAGTTTATCTTTATATCTAGGTAGTTTATATCTAAGTAGTTTATCTTTATATCTAGGTAGTTTATCTTTATATCTAGGTAGTTTATCTTCATATCTAGGTAGTTTATCTTTATATCTATGTAGTTTATCTTTATATCTAGGTAGTTTATCTTTATATCTAGGTAGTTTATCTTTATATCTAGGTAGTTTATATCTAAGTAGTTTATCTTCATATCTAGGTAGTATATTTTTATATCTAGGTAGTTTATCTTTATATCTAGGTAGTTTATCTTTATATCTAGGTAGTTTATATCTAGGTAGTTTATCTTTATATCTAGGTAGTTTATGTCTAGGTAGTTTATCTTTATATCTAGGTAGTTTATGTCTAGGTAGTTTATCTTTATATCTAGGTAGTTTATCTTTATATCTAGGTAGTTTATCTTTATATCTAGGTAGTTGATCTTTATATCTAGGTAGTTTATCTTTATATCTAGGTAGTTTATATTTAGGTAGTTTATCTTTATATCTAGGTAGTTTATATCTAGGTAGTTTATCTTTATATCTAGGTAGTTTATCTTTATATCTAGGTAGTTTATATCTAGGTAGTTTATATGTATAACTACGTAGTTTATCTTTATATCTAGGTAGTTTATCTTTATATCTAAGTAGTATATCTTTATATCTAGGTAGTTCATCTTTATATCTAGGTAGTTTATCTTTATATCGAGGTAGTTTATGTCTAGGTAGTTTATCTTTATATCTAGGTAGTTTATCTTTATATCTAGGTAGTTTATATCTAGGTAGTTTATCTTTATATCTAGGTAGTTTATTTCTAGGTAGTTTATCTTTATATCTAGGTAGTTTATCTTTATATCTAGGTAGTTTATCTTTATATCTAGGTAGTATATTTTTAAATCTAGGTCGTTTAACTTTATATCTAGGTAGTTTATCTTTATATCCAGGTGGTTTATATATATATCTAGGTAGTTTATATCGAGGTAGTTTATCTTTATATCTTGGTAGTTTATCTTATAATCTAGGTAGTTTATCTTTATATCTAGGTAGTTTATCTTTAGATCGATGTAGTTTATCTTTATATCGAGGTAGTTTATCTTTATATCAAGGTAGTTTATATCTAGGTAGTTTATCTTTAAATCTAGGTAGTTTATCTTTATATCCAGGTGGTTTATCTTTATATCTATGTAGTTTATATCGAGGTAGTTTATCTTTATATCCATATAGTTTATCTTTTTATCCAGGTAGTTTATCTTTATATCTAGGTAGTTTATCCTTATATCTAGGTAGTTTATCTTTATATCCAGGTGGTTTATCTTTATATCTATGTGGTTTATATCGAGGTAGTTTATCTTTATATCCAGGTAGTTTATCTTTATATCCAGGTAGTTTATCTTTATATCTAGGTAGTTTATCTTTATATCTAGGTAGTTTATATCTATGTAGTTTATCTTTATATCTAGGTAGTTTATTTCTAGGTAGTTTATCTTTATATCTAGGTAGTTTATCTTTATATCTAGGTAGTTTATCTTTATATCTAGGTAGTTTATCTTTATATCTAGGTAGTTTATCTTTATATCTAGGTAGTTTATCTTTATATCTTGGTAGTTTATGTCTTGGTAGTTTATATCTAGGTAGTTTATCTTTATATCTAGGTAGTTTATATCTAGGTAGTTTATCTTTATATCTAGGTAGTTTATCTTTATATCTTGGTAGTTTATATCTAAGTAGTTTATCTTTATATCTAGGTAGTATATTTTTAAATCTAGGTCGTTTATCTTTATATCCAGGTAGTTTATCTTTATATCTAGGTAGTTTATTTTTATATCTAGGTAGTTTATATCTAGGTAGTTTATCTTTATGTCTAGGTAGTTTATCTTTATATCTAGGTAGTTTATCTTTATATCTAGGTAGTTTATCTTTATATCTAGGTAGTTTATCTTCATATCTAGGTAGTTTATATCTAGGTAGTTTATCTTTATGTCTAGGTAGTTTATCTTTATATCTA
Organism: Salvelinus alpinus; assembly: GCF_045679555.1. NCBI lineage: Eukaryota > Metazoa > Chordata > Actinopteri > Salmoniformes > Salmonidae > Salvelinus > Salvelinus alpinus. The sequence continues at coordinate 55,121,511 of NC_092098.1, forward strand.
GGTAGTTTATCTTTATATCTAGGTAGTTTATCTTTATATCTAGGTAGTTTATCTTCATATCTAGGTAGTTTATATCTAAGTAGTTTATCTTTATATCTAGGTAGTATATTTTTATATCTAGGTAGTTTATCTTTATATCTAGGTAGTTTATCTTTATATCTAGGTAGTTTATATCTAGGTAGTTTATCTTTATATCTAGGTAGTTTATGTCTAGGTAGTTTATCTTTATATCTAGGTAGTTTATCTTTATATCTAGGTAGTTTATATCTAGGTAGTTTATCTTTATATCTAGGTAGTTTATATCTATGTAGTTTATCTTTATATCTAGGTAGTTTATCTTTATATCTAGGTAGTTTATATCTAGGTAGTTCATCTTTATATCTAGGTAGTTTATCTTTACATCGAGGTAGTTTATGTCTAGGTAGTTTATCTTTATATCTAGGTAGTTTATCTTTATATCTAGGTAGTTTATCTTTACATCTAGGTAGTTTATCTTTATATCTAGGTAGGTTATATCTAGGTAGTTCATCTTTATATCTAGGTAGTTTATCTTTACATCGAGGTAGTTTATGTCTAGGTAGTTTATCTTTATATCTAGGTAGGTTATCTTTATATCGAGGTAGTTTATGTCTAGGTAGTTTATCTTTACATCTAGGTAGTTTATCTTTATATCGAGGTAGTTTATGTCTAGGTAGTTTATCTTTATATCTAGGTAGTTTATCTTTATATCTAGGTAGTTTATCTTCATATATAGGTAGTTTATCTATATATCTATGTAGTTTATCTTTATATCTAGGTAGTTTATCTTTATATCCAGGTAGTTTATATTTATATCTAGGTAGTTTATCTTTATATCTAGGTAGTTTATCTTTATATCTAGGTAGTTTATATTTATATCTAGGTAGTTTATCTTTATATCTAGGTATTTTATCTTTATATCCAGGTAGTTTATCTTTATATCTAGGTAGTTTATCTTTATATCTAGGTAGTTTATATCTAGGTAGTTTATCTTTATGTCTAGGTAGTTTGTCTTTATATCTAGGTAGTTTATCTTTATATCTAGGTAGTTTATCTTTATATCGAGGTAGTTTATGTCTAGGTAGTTTATCTGTATAACTACGTAGTTTATCTTTATATCTAGGTAGTTTATCTTTATATCTAGGTAGTTTATCTTTATATCTAGGTAGTTTATCTTTAAATCTAGGTAGTTTATCTTTATATCCAGGCAGTTTATCTTTATATCTAGGTAGTTTATCTTTATATCTAGGTAGTTTATCTTTATATCTAGGTAGTTTATCTTTATATCTAGGTAGTTTATATTTATATCTAGGTAGTTTATCTTTATATCTAGGTATTTTATCTTTATATCCAGGTAGTTTATCTTTATATCTAGGTAGTTTATCTTTATATCTAGGTAGTTTATATCTAGGTAATTTATCTTTATGTCTAGGTAGTTTATCTTTATATCTAGGTAGTTTATCTTTATATCTAGGTAGTTTATCTTTATATCGAGGTAGTTTATGTCTAGGTAGTTTATCTGTATAACTACGTAGTTTATCTTTATATCTAGGTAGTTTATCTTTATATCTAGGTAGTTTATCTTTATATCTAGGTAGTTCATCTTTATATCTAGGTAGTTTATCTTTATATCGAGGTAGTTTATGTCTAGGTAGTTTATCTTTATATCTAGGTAGTTTATCTTTATATCGAGGTAGTTTATGTCTAGGTAGTTTATCTTTACATCCAGGTAGTTTATCTTTATATCTAGGTAGTTTATCTTTATATATAGGTAGTTTATCTTTATTTCTAGGTAGTTTATCTTTATATCTAGGTAGTTTATATTTATATCTAGGTAGTTTATCTTTATATCTAGGTAGTTCATCTTTATATCTAGGTAGTTTATCTTTACATCGAGGTAGTTTATGTCTAGGTAGTTTATCTTTATATCTAGGTAGTTTATCTTTATATCGAGGTAGTTTATGTCTAGGTAGGTTATCTTTACATCTAGGTAGTTTATCTTTATATATAGGTAGTTTATCTTTATATCTAGGTAGTTTATCTTTATATCCAGGCAGTTTATCTTTATATCTAGGTAGTTTATATTTATATCTAGGTAGTTTATCTTTATATCTAGGTAGTTTATGTCTAGGTAGTTTATCTTTATATCTAGGTAGTTTATCTTTATATCTAGGTAGTTTATCTTTATATCTAGGTAGTTTATCTTTATATCTAGGTAGTTTATCTTTATATCTAGGTAGTTTATCTTTATATCTTGGTAGTTTATCTTTATATCTAAGTAGTATATCTTTATATCTAGGTAGTTCATCTTTATATCTAGGTAGTTTATCTTTATATCTAGGTAGTTTATATCTATGTAGTTTATCTTTATATCTAGGTTGTTTATCTTTATATCTAGGTAGTTTATCTTTACATCTAGGTAGTTTATCTTTATATCTAGGTAGTTTATATCTAGGTAGTTTATCTGTATAACTACGTAGTTTATCTTTATATCTAGGTAGTTTATCTTTATATCTAGGTAGTTTATCTTTATATCTAGGTAGTTCATCTTTATATCTAGGTAGTTTATCTTTATATCGAGGTAGTTTATGTCTAGGTAGTTTATCTTTATATCTAGGTAGTTTATCTTTATATCGAGGTAGTTTATGTCTAGGTAGTTTATCTTTACATCTAGGTAGTTTATCTTTATATATAGGTAGTTTATCTTTATATCTAGGTAGTTTATCTTTATATCCAGGTAGTTTATCTTTATATCTAGGTAGTTTATATTTATATCCAGGTAGTTTATCTTTATATCTAGGTAGTTTATATTTATATCTAGGTAGTTTATCTTTATATCTAGGTAGTTTATATTTATATCTAGGTAGTTTATCTTTATATCTAGGTAGTTTATCTTTATATCTAGGTAGTTTATCTTTATATCTAGGTAGTTTATCTTTATATCTAGGTAGTTTATCTTTATATCTAGGTAGTTTATATCTAAGTAGTTTATCTTTATATCTAGGTAGTTTATCTTTATATCTAGGTAGTTTATCTTCATATCTAGGTAGTTTATCTTTATATCTATGTAGTTTATCTTTATATCTAGGTAGTTTATCTTTATATCTAGGTAGTTTATCTTTATATCTAGGTAGTTTATATCTAAGTAGTTTATCTTCATATCTAGGTAGTATATTTTTATATCTAGGTAGTTTATCTTTATATCTAGGTAGTTTATCTTTATATCTAGGTAGTTTATATCTAGGTAGTTTATCTTTATATCTAGGTAGTTTATGTCTAGGTAGTTTATCTTTATATCTAGGTAGTTTATGTCTAGGTAGTTTATCTTTATATCTAGGTAGTTTATCTTTATATCTAGGTAGTTTATCTTTATATCTAGGTAGTTGATCTTTATATCTAGGTAGTTTATCTTTATATCTAGGTAGTTTATATTTAGGTAGTTTATCTTTATATCTAGGTAGTTTATATCTAGGTAGTTTATCTTTATATCTAGGTAGTTTATCTTTACATCTAGGTAGTTTATCTTTATATCTAGGTAGTTTATATCTAGGTAGTTTATATGTATAACTACGTAGTTTATCTTTATATCTAGGTAGTTTATCTTTATATCTAAGTAGTATATCTTTATATCTAGGTAGTTCATCTTTATATCTAGGTAGTTTATCTTTATATCGAGGTAGTTTATGTCTAGGTAGTTTATCTTTATATCTAGGTAGTTTATCTTTATATCTAGGTAGTTTATATCTAGGTAGTTTATCTTTATATCTAGGTAGTTTATTTCTAGGTAGTTTATCTTTATATCTAGGTAGTTTATCTTTATATCTAGGTAGTTTATCTTTATATCTAGGTAGTATATTTTTAAATCTAGGTCGTTTAACTTTATATCTAGGTAGTTTATCTTTATATCCAGGTGGTTTATATATATATCTAGGTAGTTTATATCGAGGTAGTTTATCTTTATATCTTGGTAGTTTATCTTATAATCTAGGTAGTTTATCTTTATATCTAGGTAGTTTATCTTTAGATCGATGTAGTTTATCTTTATATCGAGGTAGTTTATCTTTATATCAAGGTAGTTTATATCTAGGTAGTTTATCTTTAAATCTAGGTAGTTTATCTTTATATCCAGGTGGTTTATCTTTATATCTATGTAGTTTATATCGAGGTAGTTTATCTTTATATCCATATAGTTTATCTTTTTATCCAGGTAGTTTATCTTTATATCTAGGTAGTTTATCCTTATATCTAGGTAGTTTATCTTTATATCCAGGTGGTTTATCTTTATATCTATGTGGTTTATATCGAGGTAGTTTATCTTTATATCCAGGTAGTTTATCTTTATATCCAGGTAGTTTATCTTTATATCTAGGTAGTTTATCTTTATATCTAGGTAGTTTATATCTATGTAGTTTATCTTTATATCTAGGTAGTTTATTTCTAGGTAGTTTATCTTTATATCTAGGTAGTTTATCTTTATATCTAGGTAGTTTATCTTTATATCTAGGTAGTTTATCTTTATATCTAGGTAGTTTATCTTTATATCTAGGTAGTTTATCTTTATATCTTGGTAGTTTATGTCTTGGTAGTTTATATCTAGGTAGTTTATCTTTATATCTAGGTAGTTTATATCTAGGTAGTTTATCTTTATATCTAGGTAGTTTATCTTTATATCTTGGTAGTTTATATCTAAGTAGTTTATCTTTATATCTAGGTAGTATATTTTTAAATCTAGGTCGTTTATCTTTATATCCAGGTAGTTTATCTTTATATCTAGGTAGTTTATTTTTATATCTAGGTAGTTTATATCTAGGTAGTTTATCTTTATGTCTAGGTAGTTTATCTTTATATCTAGGTAGTTTATCTTTATATCTAGGTAGTTTATCTTTATATCTAGGTAGTTTATCTTCATATCTAGGTAATTTATATCTAGGTAGTTTATCTTTATGTCTAGGTAGTTTATCTTTATATCTAGGTAGTTTATCTTTATATCTAGGTAGTTTATCTTTATATCTAGGTAGTTTATCTTCATATCTAGGTAGTTTATATCTAAGTAGTTTATCTTTATATCTAGGTAGTATATTTTTATATCTAGGTAGTTTATCTTTATATCTAGGTAGTTTATCTTTATATCTAGGTAGTTTATATCTAGGTAGTTTATCTTTATATCTAGGTAGTTTATGTCTAGGTAGTTTATCTTTATATCTAGGTAGTTTATCTTTATATCTAGGTAGTTTATATCTAGGTAGTTTATCTTTATATCTAGGTAGTTTATATCTATGTAGTTTATCTTTATATCTAGGTAGTTTATCTTTATATCTAGGTAGTTTATATCTAGGTAGTTCATCTTTATATCTAGGTAGTTTATCTTTACATCGAGGTAGTTTATGTCTAGGTAGTTTATCTTTATATCTAGGTAGTTTATCTATATATGTAGGTAGGTTATCTTTACATCTAGGTAGTTTATCTTTATATCTAGGTAGGTTATATCTAGGTAGTTCATCTTTATATCTAGGTAGTTTATCTTTACATCGAGGTAGTTTATGTCTAGGTAGTTTATCTTTATATCTAGGTAGGTTATCTTTATATCGAGGTAGTTTATGTCTAGGTAGTTTATCTTTACATCTAGGTAGTTTATCTTTATATATAGGTAGTTTATCTTTAAATCTAGGTAGTTTATCTTTATATCCAGGCAGTTTATCTTTATATCTAGGTAGTTTATCTTTATATCTAGGTAGTTTATCTTTATATCTAGGTAGTTTATCTTTATATCTAGGTAGTTTATATTTATATCTAGGTAGTTTATCTTTATATCTAGGTATTTTATCTTTATATCCAGGTAGTTTATCTTTATATCTAGGTAGTTTATCTTTATATCTAGGTAGTTTATCTTTATATCTAGGTAGTTTATCTTCATATCTAGGTAGTTTATATCTAAGTAGTTTATCTTTATATCTAGGTAGTATATTTTTATATCTAGGTAGTTTATCTTTATATCTAGGTAGTTTATCTTTATATCTAGGTAGTTTATATCTAGGTAGTTTATCTTTATATCTAGGTAGTTTATGTCTAGGTAGTTTATCTTTATATCTAGGTAGTTTATCTTTATATCTAGGTAGTTTATATCTAGGTAGTTTATCTTTATATCTAGGTAGTTTATATCTATGTAGTTTATCTTTATATCTAGGTAGTTTATCTTTATATCTAGGTAGTTTATATCTAGGTAGTTCATCTTTATATCTAGGTAGTTTATCTTTACATCGAGGTAGTTTATGTCTAGGTAGTTTATCTTTATATCTAGGTAGTTTATCTTTATATCTAGGTAGTTTATCTTTACATCTAGGTAGTTTATCTTTATATCTAGGTAGGTTATATCTAGGTAGTTCATCTTTATATCTAGGTAGTTTATCTTTACATCGAGGTAGTTTATGTCTAGGTAGTTTATCTTTATATCTAGGTAGGTTATCTTTATATCGAGGTAGTTTATGTCTAGGTAGTTTATCTTTACATCTAGGTAGTTTATCTTTATATATAGGTAGTTTATCTTTAAATCTAGGTAGTTTATCTTTATATCCAGGCAGTTTATCTTTATATCTAGGTAGTTTATCTTTATATCTAGGTAGTTTATCTTTATATCTAGGTAGTTTATCTTTATATCTAGGTAGTTTATATTTATATCTAGGTAGTTTATCTTTATATCTAGGTAGTTTATCTTTATATCTAGGTAGTTTATCTTTATATCTTGGTAGTTTATGTCTTGGTAGTTTATATCTAGGTAGTTTATCTTTATATCTAGGTAGTTTATATCTAGGTAGTTTATCTTTATATCTAGGTAGTTTATCTTTATATCTAGGTAGTTTATCTTTATATCTTGGTAGTTTATATCTAAGTAGTTTATCTTTATATCTAGGTAGTATATTTTTAAATCTAGGTCGTTTATCTTTATATCCAGGTAGTTTATCTTTATATCTAGGTAGTTTATTTTTATATCTAGGTAGTTTATATCTAGGTAGTTTATCTTTATGTCTAGGTAGTTTATCTTTATATCTAGGTAGTTTATCTTTATATCTAGGTAGTTTATCTTTATATCTAGGTAGTTTATCTTCATATCTAGGTAGTTTATATCTAGGTAGTTTATCTTTATGTCTAGGTAGTTTATCTTTATATCTAGGTAGTTTATCTTTATATCTAGGTAGTTTATCTTTATATCTAGGTAGTTTATCTTCATATCTAGGTAGTTTATATCTAAGTAGTTTATCTTTATATCTAGGTAGTATATTTTTATATCTAGGTAGTTTATCTTTATATCTAGGTAGTTTATCTTTATATCTAGGTAGTTTATATCTAGGTAGTTTATCTTTATATCTAGGTAGTTTATGTCTAGGTAGTTTATCTTTATATCTAGGTAGTTTATCTTTATATCTAGGTAGTTTATATCTAGGTAGTTTATCTTTATATCTAGGTAGTTTATATCTATGTAGTTTATCTTTATATCTAGGTAGTTTATCTTTATATCTAGGTAGTTTATATCTAGGTAGTTCATCTTTATATCTAGGTAGTTTATCTTTACATCGAGGTAGTTTATGTCTAGGTAGTTTATCTTTATATCTAGGTAGTTTATCTATATATGTAGGTAGGTTATCTTTACATCTAGGTAGTTTATCTTTATATCTAGGTAGGTTATATCTAGGTAGTTCATCTTTATATCTAGGTAGTTTATCTTTACATCGAGGTAGTTTATGTCTAGGTAGTTTATCTTTATATCTAGGTAGGTTATCTTTATATCGAGGTAGTTTATGTCTAGGTAGTTTATCTTTACATCTAGGTAGTTTATCTTTATATATAGGTAGTTTATCTTTAAATCTAGGTAGTTTATCTTTATATCCAGGCAGTTTATCTTTATATCTAGGTAGTTTATCTTTATATCTAGGTAGTTTATCTTTATATCTAGGTAGTTTATCTTTATATCTAGGTAGTTTATATTTATATCTAGGTAGTTTATCTTTATATCTAGGTATTTTATCTTTATATCCAGGTAGTTTATCTTTATATCTAGGTAGTTTATCTTTATATCTAGGTAGTTTATCTTTATATCTAGGTAGTTTATCTTCATATCTAGGTAGTTTATATCTAAGTAGTTTATCTTTATATCTAGGTAGTATATTTTTATATCTAGGTAGTTTATCTTTATATCTAGGTAGTTTATCTTTATATCTAGGTAGTTTATATCTAGGTAGTTTATCTTTATATCTAGGTAGTTTATGTCTAGGTAGTTTATCTTTATATCTAGGTAGTTTATCTTTATATCTAGGTAGTTTATATCTAGGTAGTTTATCTTTATATCTAGGTAGTTTATATCTATGTAGTTTATCTTTATATCTAGGTAGTTTATCTTTATATCTAGGTAGTTTATATCTAGGTAGTTCATCTTTATATCTAGGTAGTTTATCTTTACATCGAGGTAGTTTATGTCTAGGTAGTTTATCTTTATATCTAGGTAGTTTATCTTTATATCTAGGTAGTTTATCTTTACATCTAGGTAGTTTATCTTTATATCTAGGTAGGTTATATCTAGGTAGTTCATCTTTATATCTAGGTAGTTTATCTTTACATCGAGGTAGTTTATGTCTAGGTAGTTTATCTTTATATCTAGGTAGGTTATCTTTATATCGAGGTAGTTTATGTCTAGGTAGTTTATCTTTACATCTAGGTAGTTTATCTTTATATATAGGTAGTTTATCTTTAAATCTAGGTAGTTTATCTTTATATCCAGGCAGTTTATCTTTATATCTAGGTAGTTTATCTTTATATCTAGGTAGTTTATCTTTATATCTAGGTAGTTTATCTTTATATCTAGGTAGTTTATATTTATATCTAGGTAGTTTATCTTTATATCTAGGTAGTTTATCTTTATATCTAGGTAGTTTATCTTTATATCTTGGTAGTTTATGTCTTGGTAGTTTATATCTAGGTAGTTTATCTTTATATCTAGGTAGTTTATATCTAGGTAGTTTATCTTTATATCTAGGTAGTTTATCTTTATATCTTGGTAGTTTATATCTAAGTAGTTTATCTTTATATCTAGGTAGTATATTTTTAAATCTAGGTCGTTTATCTTTATATCCAGGTAGTTTATCTTTATATCTAGGTAGTTTATTTTTATATCTAGGTAGTTTATATCTAGGTAGTTTATCTTTATGTCTAGGTAGTTTATCTTTATATCTAGGTAGTTTATCTTTATATCTAGGTAGTTTATCTTTATATCTAGGTAGTTTATCTTCATATCTAGGTAGTTTATATCTAGGTAGTTTATCTTTATGTCTAGGTAGTTTATCTTTATATCTAGGTAGTTTATCTTTATATCTAGGTAGTTTATCTTTATATCTAGGTAGTTTATCTTCATATCTAGGTAGTTTATATCTAAGTAGTTTATCTTTATATCTAGGTAGTATATTTTTATATCTAGGTAGTTTATCTTTATATCTAGGTAGTTTATCTTTATATCTAGGTAGTTTATATCTAGGTAGTTTATCTTTATATCTAGGTAGTTTATGTCTAGGTAGTTTATCTTTATATCTAGGTAGTTTATCTTTATATCTAGGTAGTTTATATCTAGGTAGTTTATCTTTATATCTAGGTAGTTTATATCTATGTAGTTTATCTTTATATCTAGGTAGTTTATCTTTATATCTAGGTAGTTTATATCTAGGTAGTTCATCTTTATATCTAGGTAGTTTATCTTTACATCGAGGTAGTTTATGTCTAGGTAGTTTATCTTTATATCTAGGTAGTTTATCTTTATATCTAGGTAGTTTATCTTTACATCTAGGTAGTTTATCTTTATATCTAGGTAGGTTATATCTAGGTAGTTCATCTTTATATCTAGGTAGTTTATCTTTACATCGAGGTAGTTTATGTCTAGGTAGTTTATCTTTATATCTAGGTAGGTTATCTTTATATCGAGGTAGTTTATGTCTAGGTAGTTTATCTTTACATCTAGGTAGTTTATCTTTATATATAGGTAGTTTATCTTTAAATCTAGGTAGTTTATCTTTATATCCAGGCAGTTTATCTTTATATCTAGGTAGTTTATCTTTATATCTAGGTAGTTTATCTTTATATCTAGGTAGTTTATCTTTATATCTAGGTAGTTTATATTTATATCTAGGTAGTTTATCTTTATATCTAGGTATTTTATCTTTATATCCAGGTAGTTTATCTTTATATCTAGGTAGTTTATCTTTATATCTAGGTAGTTTATATCTAGGTAATTTATCTTTATGTCTAGGTAGTTTATCTTTATATCTAGGTAGTTTATCTTTATATCTAGGTAGTTTATCTTTATATCGAGGTAGTTTATGTCTAGGTAGTTTATCTGTATAACTACGTAGTTTATCTTTATATCTAGGTAGTTTATCTTTATATCTAGGTAGTTTATCTTTATATCTAGGTAGTTCATCTTTATATCTAGGTAGTTTATCTTTATATCGAGGTAGTTTATGTCTAGGTAGTTTATCTTTATATCTAGGTAGTTTATCTTTATATCGAGGTAGTTTATGTCTAGGTAGTTTATCTTTACATCCAGGTAGTTTATCTTTATATCTAGGTAGTTTATCTTTATATATAGGTAGTTTATCTTTATTTCTAGGTAGTTTATCTTTATATCTAGGTAGTTTATATTTATATCTAGGTAGTTTATCTTTATATCTAGGTAGTTCATCTTTATATCTAGGTAGTTTATCTTTACATCGAGGTAGTTTATGTCTAGGTAGTTTATCTTTATATCTAGGTAGTTTATCTTTATATCGAGGTAGTTTATGTCTAGGTAGGTTATCTTTACATCTAGGTAGTTTATCTTTATATATAGGTAGTTTATCTTTATATCTAGGTAGTTTATCTTTATATCCAGGCAGTTTATCTTTATATCTAGGTAGTTTATATTTATATCTAGGTAGTTTATCTTTATATCTAGGTAGTTTATCTTTATATCTAGGTAGTTTATATTTATATCTAGGTAGTTTATCTTTATATCTAGGTATTTTATCTTTATATCCAGGTAGTTTATCTTTATATCTAGGTAGTTTATCTTTATATCGAGGTAGTTTATGTCTAGGTAGTTTATCTGTATAACTACGTAGTTTATCTTTATATCTAGGTAGTTTATCTTTATATCTAGGTAGTTTATCTTTATATCTAGGTAGTTCATCTTTATATCTAGGTAGTTTATCTTTATATCGAGGTAGTTTATGTCTAGGTAGTTTATCTTTATATCTAGGTAGTTTATCTTTATATCGAGGTAGTTTATGTCTAGATAGTTTATCTTTACATCCAGGTAGTTTATCTTTATATCTAGGTAGTTTATATTTATATCTAGGTAGTTTATCTTTATATCTAGGTAGTTTATCTTTATATCTAGGTAGTTTATATTTATATCTAGGTAGTTTATCTTTATATCTAGGTAGTTTATCTTTATATCTAGGTAGTTTATCTTTATATCTAGGTAGTTTATATCTAGGTAGTTTATCTTTATGTCTAGGTAGTTTATCTTATTATCTAGGTAGTTTATCTTTATATCTAGGTAGTTTATCTTTATATCGAGGTAGTTTATGTCTAGGTAGTTTATCTTTATATCTAGGTAGTTTATCTTTATATCTAGGTAGTTTATCTTCATATATAGGTAGTTTATCTATATATCTATGTAGTTTATCTTTATATCTAGGTAGTTTATCTTTATATCCAGGTAGTTTATATTTATATCTAGGTAGTTTATCTTTATATCTAGGTAGTTTATCTTTATATCTAGGTAGTTTATATTTATATCTAGGTAGTTTATCTTTATATCTAGGTATTTTATCTTTATATCCAGGTAGTTTATCTTTATATCTAGGTAGTTTATCTTTATATCTAGGTAGTTTATATCTAGGTAGTTTATCTTTATGTCTAGGTAGTTTGTCTTTATATCTAGGTAGTTTATCTTTATATCTAGGTAGTTTATCTTTATATCGAGGTAGTTTATGTCTAGGTAGTTTATCTGTATAACTACGTAGTTTATCTTTATATCTAGGTAGTTTATCTTTATATCTAGGTAGTTTATCTTTATATCTAGGTAGTTTATCTTTAAATCTAGGTAGTTTATCTTTATATCCAGGCAGTTTATCTTTATATCTAGGTAGTTTATCTTTATATCTAGGTAGTTTATCTTTATATCTAGGTAGTTTATCTTTATATCTAGGTATTTTATCTTTATATCCAGGTAGTTTATCTTTATATCTAGGTAGTTTATCTTTATATCGAGGTAGTTTATGTCTAGGTAGTTTATCTGTATAACTACGTAGTTTATCTTTATATCTAGGTAGTTTATCTTTATATCTAGGTAGTTTATCTTTATATCTAGGTAGTTCATCTTTATATCTAGGTAGTTTATCTTTATATCGAGGTAGTTTATGTCTAGGTAGTTTATCTTTATATCTAGGTAGTTTATCTTTATATCGAGGTAGTTTATGTCTAGGTAGTTTATCTTTACATCCAGGTAGTTTATCTTTATATCTAGGTAGTTTATATTTATATCTAGGTAGTTTATCTTTATATCTAGGTAGTTTATCTTTATATCTAGGTAGTTTATATTTATATCTAGGTAGTTTATCTTTATATCTAGGTAGTTTATCTTTATATCTAGGTAGTTTATCTTTATATCTAGGTAGTTTATATCTAGGTAGTTTATCTTTATGTCTAGGTAGTTTATCTTATTATCTAGGTAGTTTATCTTTATATCTAGGTAGTTTATCTTTATATCGAGGTAGTTTATGTCTAGGTAGTTTATCTTTATATCTAGGTAGTTTATCTTTATATCTAGGTAGTTTATCTTCATATATAGGTAGTTTATCTATATATCTATGTAGTTTATCTTTATATCTAGGTAGTTTATCTTTATATCCAGGTAGTTTATATTTATATCTAGGTAGTTTATCTTTATATCTAGGTAGTTTATCTTTATATCTAGGTAGTTTATATTTATATCTAGGTAGTTTATCTTTATATCTAGGTATTTTATCTTTATATCCAGGTAGTTTATCTTTATATCTAGGTAGTTTATCTTTATATCTAGGTAGTTTATATCTAGGTAGTTTATCTTTATGTCTAGGTAGTTTGTCTTTATATCTAGGTAGTTTATCTTTATATCTAGGTAGTTTATCTTTATATCGAGGTAGTTTATGTCTAGGTAGTTTATCTGTATAACTACGTAGTTTATCTTTATATCTAGGTAGTTTATCTTTATATCTAGGTAGTTTATCTTTATATCTAGGTAGTTTATCTTTAAATCTAGGTAGTTTATCTTTATATCCAGGCAGTTTATCTTTATATCTAGGTAGTTTATCTTTATATCTAGGTAGTTTATCTTTATATCTAGGTAGTTTATCTTTATATCTAGGTAGTTTATATTTATATCTAGGTAGTTTATCTTTATATCTAGGTATTTTATCTTTATATCCAGGTAGTTTATCTTTATATCTAGGTAGTTTATCTTTATATCTAGGTAGTTTATATCTAGGTAATTTATCTTTATGTCTAGGTAGTTTATCTTTATATCTAGGTAGTTTATCTTTATATCTAGGTAGTTTATCTTTATATCGAGGTAGTTTATGTCTAGGTAGTTTATCTGTATAACTACGTAGTTTATCTTTATATCTAGGTAGTTTATCTTTATATCTAGGTAGTTTATCTTTATATCTAGGTAGTTCATCTTTATATCTAGGTAGTTTATCTTTATATCGAGGTAGTTTATGTCTAGGTAGTTTATCTTTATATCTAGGTAGTTTATCTTTATATCGAGGTAGTTTATGTCTAGGTAGTTTATCTTTACATCCAGGTAGTTTATCTTTATATCTAGGTAGTTTATCTTTATATATAGGTAGTTTATCTTTATTTCTAGGTAGTTTATCTTTATATCTAGGTAGTTTATATTTATATCTAGGTAGTTTATCTTTATATCTAGGTAGTTCATCTTTATATCTAGGTAGTTTATCTTTACATCGAGGTAGTTTATGTCTAGGTAGTTTATCTTTATATCTAGGTAGTTTATCTTTATATCGAGGTAGTTTATGTCTAGGTAGGTTATCTTTACATCTAGGTAGTTTATCTTTATATATAGGTAGTTTATCTTTATATCTAGGTAGTTTATCTTTATATCCAGGCAGTTTATCTTTATATCTAGGTAGTTTATATTTATATCTAGGTAGTTTATCTTTATATCTAGGTAGTTTATCTTTATATCTAGGTAGTTTATATTTATATCTAGGTAGTTTATCTTTATATCTAGGTATTTTATCTTTATATCCAGGTAGTTTATCTTTATATCTAGGTAGTTTATCTTTATATCCAGGTAGTTTATGTCTAGGTAGTTTATCTGTATAACTACGTAGTTTATCTTTATATCTAGGTAGTTTATCTTTATATCTAGGTAGTTTATCTTTATATCTAGGTAGTTCATCTTTATATCTAGGTAGTTTATCTTTATATCGAGGTAGTTTATGTCTAGGTAGTTTATCTTTATATCTAGGTAGTTTATCTTCATATATAGGTAGTTTATCTATATATCTATGTAGTTTATCTTTATATCTAGGTAGTTTATCTTTATATCCAGGTAGTTTATATTTATATCTAGGTAGTTTATCTTTATATCTAGGTAGTTTATCTTTATATCTAGGTAGTTTATATTTATATCTAGGTAGTTTATCTTTATATCTAGGTATTTTATCTTTATATCCAGGTAGTTTATCTTTATATCTAGGTAGTTTATCTTTATATCTAGGTAGTTTATATCTAGGTAGTTTATCTTTATGTCTAGGTAGTTTGTCTTTATATCTAGGTAGTTTATCTTTATATCTAGGTAGTTTATCTTTATATCGAGGTAGTTTATGTCTAGGTAGTTTATCTGTATAACTACGTAGTTTATCTTTATATCTAGGTAGTTTATCTTTATATCTAGGTAGTTTATCTTTATATCTAGGTAGTTTATCTTTAAATCTAGGTAGTTTATCTTTATATCCAGGCAGTTTATCTTTATATCTAGGTAGTTTATCTTTATATCTAGGTAGTTTATCTTTATATCTAGGTATTTTATCTTTATATCCAGGTAGTTTATCTTTATATCTAGGTAGTTTATCTTTATATCTAGGTAGTTTATATCTAGGTAATTTATCTTTATGTCTAGGTAGTTTATCTTTATATCTAGGTAGTTTATCTTTATATCTAGGTAGTTTATCTTTATATCGAGGTAGTTTATGTCTAGGTAGTTTATCTGTATAACTACGTAGTTTATCTTTATATCTAGGTAGTTTATCTTTATATCTAGGTAGTTTATCTTTATATCTAGGTAGTTTATCTTTATATCGAGGTAGTTTATGTCTAGGTAGTTTATCTTTATATCTAGGTAGTTTATCTTTATATCGAGGTAGTTTATGTCTAGGTAGTTTATCTTTACATCCAGGTAGTTTATCTTTATATCTAGGTAGTTTATCTTTATATCTAGGTAGTTTATCTTTATATCCAGGCAGTTTATCTTTATATCTAGGTAGTTTATATTTATATCTAGGTAGTTTATCTTTATATCTAGGTAGTTTATCTTTATATCTAGGTAGTTTATATTTATATCTAGGTAGTTTATCTTTATATCTAGGTATTTTATCTTTATATCCAGGTAGTTTATCTTTATATCTAGGTAGTTTATCTTTATATCGAGGTAGTTTATGTCTAGGTAGTTTATCTGTATAACTACGTAGTTTATCTTTATATCTAGGTAGTTTATCTTTATATCTAGGTAGTTTATCTTTATATCTAGGTAGTTCATCTTTATATCTAGGTAGTTTATATCTAGGTAGTTTATCTTTATGTCCAGGCAGTTTATCTTTATATCTAGGTAGTTTATATTTATATCTAGGTATTTTATCTTTATATCTAGGTATTTTATCTTTATATCTAGGTAGTTTATCTTTATATCTAGGTAGTTTATCTTTATATCTAGGTAGTTTATATCTAGGTAGTTTATCTTCATATATAGGTAGTTTATCTATATATCTATGTAGTTTATCTTTATATCTAGGTAGTTTATCTTTATATCCAGGCAGTTTATCTTTATATCTAGGTAGTTTATATTTATATCTAGGTAGTTTATCTTTATATCTAGGTAGTTTATCTTTATATCTAGGTAGTTTATATTTATATCTAGGTAGTTTATCTTTATATCTAGGTATTTTATCTTTATATCCAGGTAGTTTATCTTTATATCTAGGTAGTTTATCTTTATATCTAGGTAGTTTATATCTAGGTAGTTTATCTTTATGTCTAGGTAGTTTGTCTTTATATCTAGGTAGTTTATCTTTATATCTAGGTAGTTTATCTTTATATCGAGGTAGTTTATGTCTAGGTAGTTTATCTGTATAACTACGTAGTTTATCTTTATATCTAGGTAGTTTATCTTTATATCTAGGTAGTTTATCTTTATATCTAGGTAGTTCATCTTTATATCGAGGTAGTTTATGTCTAGGTAGTTTATCTTTACATCTAGGTAGTTTATCTCTATATATAGGTAGTTTATCTTTATATCTAGGTAGTTTATCTTTATATCCAGACAGTTTATCTTTATATCTAGGTAGTTTATATTTATATCTAGGTAGTTTACTTTATATCTAGGTAGTTTATCTTTATATCTAGGTAGTTTATATTTATATCTAGGTATTTTATCTTTATATCCAGGTAGTTTATCTTTATATCTAGGTAGTTTATCTTTATATCTAGGTAGTTTATATCTAGGTAGTTTATCTTTATGTCTAGGTAGTTTATCTTTATATCTAGGTAGTTTATGTTTATATCTAGGTAGTTTATCTTTATATCGAGGTAGTTTATGTCTAGGTAGTTTATCTTTATGTCTAGGTAGTTTATCTTTATATCTAGGTAGTTTATCTTTATATCTAGGTAGTTTATATCTAGGTAGTTTATCTTTATGTCTAGGTAGTTTATCTTTATATCTAGGTAGTTTATCTTTATATCTAGGTAGTTTATCTTTATATCGAGGTAGTTTATGTCTAGGTAGTTTATCTTTATATCTAGGTAGTTTATCTTTATATCTAGGTAGTTTATCTTTATATCTAGGTAGTTCATCTTTATATCTAGGTAGTTTATCTTTATATCGAGGTAGTTTATGTCTAGGTAGTTTATCTTTATATCTAGGTAGTTTATCTTTATATCGAGGTAGTTTAAGTCTAGGTAGTTTATCTTTACATCTAGGTAGTTTATCTCTATATATAGGTAGTTTATCTTTATATCTAGGTAGTTTATCTTTATATCCAGGCAGTTTATCTTTATATCTAGGTAGTTTATATTTATATCTAGGTAGTTTATCTTTATATCTAGGTAGTTTATATTTATATCTAGGTAGTTTATATTTATATCTAGGTAGTTTATCTTTATATCTAGGTATTTTATCTTTATATCCAGGTAGTTTATCTTTATATCTAGGTAGTTTATCTCTATATCTAGGTAGTTTATATCTAGGTAGTTTATCTTTATGTCAAGGTAGTTTATCTTTATATCTAGGTAGTTTATCTTTATATCTAGGTAGTTTATCTTTATATCGAGGTAGTTTATGTCTAGGTAGTTTATCTTTATGTCTAGGTAGTTTATCTTTATATCTAGGTAGTTTATCTTTATATCTAGGTAGTTCATATCTAGGTAGTTTATCTTTATGTCTAGGTAGTTTATCTTTATATCTAGGTAGTTTATCTTTATATCTAGGTAGTTTATCTTTATATCGAGGTAGTTTATGTCTAGGTAGTTTATCTTTATATCTAGGTAGTTTATCTTTATATCTAGGTAGTTTATCTTTATATCTAGGTAGTTTATCTTCATATCTAGGTAGTTTATCTTTATATCTATGTAGTTTATCTTTATATCTAGGTAGTTTATCTTTATATCTAGGTAGTTTATCTTTATATCTAGGTAGTTTATATCTAGGTAGTTTATCTTTATATCTAGGTAGTTTATCTTTATATCTAGGTAGTTTATATCTAGGTAGTTTATCTTTATGTCTAGGTAGTTTATCTTTATATCTAGGTAGTTTATCTTTATATCTAGGTAGTTTATCTTTATATCGAGGTAGTTTATGTCTAGGTAGTTTATCTTTATATCTAGGTAGTTTATCTTTATATCTAGGTAGTTTATCTTTATATCTAGGTAGTTTATCTTCATATCTAGGTAGTTTATCTTTATATCTATGTAGTTTATCTTTATATCTAGGTAGTTTATCTTTATATCTAGGTAGTTTATCTTTATATCTAGGTAGTTTATATCTAGGTAGTTTATCTTTATGTCTAGGTAGTTTATCTTTATATCTAGGTAGTTTATCTTTATATCTAGGTAGTTTATCTTTATATCGAGGTAGTTTATGTCTAGGTAGTTTATCTTTATATCTAGGTAGTTTATCTTTATAACTAGGTAGTTTATCTTTATATCTAGGTAGTTTATATCTAGGTAGTTTATCTTTATGTCTAGGTAGTTTGTCTTTATATCTAGGTAGTTTATCTTTATATCTAGGTAGTTTATCTTTATATCGAGGTAGTTTATGTCTAGGTAGTTTATCTGTATAACTACGTAGTTTATCTTTATATCTAGGTAGTTTATCTTTATATCTAGGTAGTTTATCTTTATATCTAGGTAGTTTATCTTTATATCTAGGTAGTTCATCTTTATATCTAGGTAGTTTATCTTTATATCGAGGTAGTTTATGTCTAGGTAGTTTATCTTTATATCTAGGTAGTTTATCTTTATATCGAGGTAGTTTATGTCTAGGTAGTTTATCTTTACATCCAGGTAGTTTATCTTTATATCTAGGTAGTTTATATTTATATCTAGGTAGTTTATCTTTATATCTAGGTAGTTTATCTTTATATCTAGGTAGTTTATCTTTATATCTAGGTATTTTATCTTTATATCTAGGTAGTTTATCTTTATATCTAGGTAGTTTATCTTTATATCTAGGTAGTTTATATCTAGGTAGTTTATCTTTATGTCTAGGTAGTTTATCTTTATATCTAGGTAGTTTATCTTTATATCTAGGTAGTTTATCTTTATATCGAGGTAGTTTATGTCTAGGTAGTTTATCTTTATATCTAGGTAGTTTATCTTCATATATAGGTAGTTTATCTATATATCTATGTAGTTTATCTTTATATCTAGGTAGTTTATCTTTATATCCAGGCAGTTTATCTTTATATCTAGGTAGTTTATATTTATATCTAGGTATTTTATCTTTATATCTAGGTATTTTATCTTTATATCTAGGTAGTTTATCTTTATATCTAGGTAGTTTATCTTTATATCTAGGTAGTTTATATCTAGGTAGTTTATCTTTATGTCTAGGTAGTTTATCTTTATATCTAGGTAGTTTATCTTTATATCTAGGTAGTTTATCTTTATATCGAGGTAGTTTATGTCTAGGTAGTTTATCTTTATATCTAGGTAGTTTATCTTCATATATAGGTAGTTTATCTATATATCTATGTAGTTTATCTTTATATCTAGGTAGTTTATATTTATATCTAGGTATTTTATCTTTATATCTAGGTATTTTATCTTTATATCTAGGTAGTTTATCTTTATATCTAGGTAGTTTATCTTTATATCTAGGTAGTTTATATCTAGGTAGTTTATCTTTATGTCTAGGTAGTTTATCTTTATATCTAGGTAGTTTATCTTTATATCTAGGTAGTTTATCTTTATATCGAGGTAGTTTATGTCTAGGTAGTTTATCTTTATATCTAGGTAGTTTATCTTCATATATAGGTAGTTTATCTATATATCTATGTAGTTTATCTTTATATCTAGGTAGTTTATCTTTATATCCAGGCAGTTTATCTTTATATCTAGGTAGTTTATATTTATATCTAGGTAGTTTATCTTTATATCTAGGTAGTTTATCTTTATATCTAGGTAGTTTATATTTATATCTAGGTAGTTTATCTTTATATCTAGGTATTTTATCTTTATATCCAGGTAGTTTATCTTTATATCTAGGTAGTTTATCTTAATATCTAGGTAGTTTATATCTAGGTAGTTTATCTTTATGTCTAGGTAGTTTGTCTTTATATCTAGGTAGTTTATCTTTATATCTAGGTAGTTTATCTTTATATCGAGGTAGTTTATGTCTAGGTAGTTTATCTGTATAACTACGTAGTTTATCTTTATATCTATTTAGTTTATCTTTATATCTAGGTAGTTTATCTTTATATCTAGGTAGTTCATCTTTATATCGAGGTAGTTTATGTCTAGGTAGTTTATCTTTATATCTAGGTAGTTTATCTTTATATCTAGGTAGTTCATCTTTATATCTAGGTAGTTTATCTTTATATCGAGGTAGTTTATGTCTAGGTAGTTTATCTTTATATCTAGGTAGTTTATCTTTATATCGAGGTAGTTTAAGTCTAGGTAGTTTATCTTTACATCTAGGTAGTTTATCTCTATATATAGGTAGTTTATCTTTATATCTAGGTAGTTTATCTTTATATCCAGGCAGTTTATCTTTATATCTAGGTAGTTTATATTTATATCTAGGTAGTTTATCTTTATATCTAGGTAGTTTATCTTTATATCTAGGTAGTTTATATCTAGGTAGTTTATCTTTATGTCTAGGTAGTTTATCTTTATATCTAGGTAGTTTATCTTTATATCTAGGTAGTCTATCTTTATATCGAGGTAGTTTATGTCTAGGTAGTTTATCTTTATATCTAGGTAGTTTATCTTTATATCTAGGTAGTTTATCTTTATATCTAGGTAGTTCATCTTTATATCTAGGTAGTTTATCTTTATATCGAGGTAGTTTATGTCTAGGTAGTTTATTTTTATATCTAGGTAGTTTATCTTTATATCGAGGTAGTTTAAGTCTAGGTAGTTTATCTTTACATCTAGGTAGTTTATCTCTATATATAGGTAGTTTATCTTTATATCTAGGTAGTTTATCTTTATATGCAGGCAGTTTATCTTTATATCTAGGTAGTTTATATTTATATCTAGGTAGTTTATCTTTATATCTAGGTAGTTTATCTTTATATCTAGGTAATTTATATTTATATCTAGGTAGTTTATCTTTATATCTAGGTATTTTATCTTTATATCCAGGTAGTTTATCTTTATATCTAGGTAGTTTATCTTTATATCTAGGTAGTTTATATCTAGGTAGTTTATCTTTATGTCTAGGTAGTTTATCTTTATATCTAGGTAGTTTATCTTTATATCTAGGTAGTTTATCTTTATATCGAGGTAGTTTATGTCTAGGTAGTTTATCTTTATGTCTAGGTAGTTTATCTTTATATCTAGGTAGTTTATCTTTATATCTAGGTAGTTTATATCTAGGTAGTTTATCTTTATGTCTAGGTAGTTTATCTTTATATCTAGGTAGTTTATCTTTATATCTAGGTAGTTTATCTTTATATCGAGGTAGTTTATGTCTAGGTAGTTTATCTTTATATCTAGGTAGTTTATCTTTATATCTAGGTAGTTTATCTTCATATCTAGGTAATTTATCTTTATATCTATGTAGTTTATCTTTATATCTAGGTAGTTTATCTTTATATCTAGGTAGTTTATCTTTATATCTAGGTAGTTTATATCTAGGTAGTTTATCTTTATGTCTAGGTAGTTTATCTTTATATCTAGGTAGTTTATCTTTATATCTAGGTAGTTTATCTTTATATCGAGGTAGTTTATGTCTAGGTAGTTTATCTTTATATCTAGGTAGTTTATCTTTATATCTAGGTAGTTTATCTTTATATCTAGGTAGTTCATATCTAGGTAGTTTATCTTTATATCTAGGTAGTTTATCTTTATATCTAGGTAGTTTATCTTTATATCTAGGTAGTTTATATCTATGTAGTTTATCTTTATATCTAGGTTGTTTATCTTTATATCTAGGTAGTTTATCTTTACATCTAGGTAGTTTATCTTTATATCTAGGTAGTTTATATCTAGGTAGTTTATCTGTATAACTACGTAGTTTATCTTTATATCTAGGTAGTTTATCTTTATATCTAGGTAGTTTATCTTTATATCTAGGTAGTTCATCTTTATATCTAGGTAGTTTATCTTTATATCGAGGTAGTTTATGTCTAGGTAGTTTATCTTTATATCTAGGTAGTTTATCTTTATATCGAGGTAGTTTATCTTTATATATAGGTAGTTTATCTTTATATCTAGGTAGTTTATCTTTATATCCAGGTAGTTTATCTTTATATCTATGTAGTTTATATTTATATCTAGGTAGTTTATCTTTATATCTAGGTAGTTTATCTTTATATCTAGGTAGTTTATCTTTATATCTAGGTAGTTTATCTTTATATCTAGGTAGTTTATCTTTATATCTAGGTAGTTTATCTTTATATCTAGGTAGTTCATCTTTATATCTAGGTAGTTTATCTTTATATCGAGGTAGTTTATGTCTAGGTAGTTTATTTTTATATCTAGGTAGTTTATCTTTATATCGAGGTAGTTTAAGTCTAGGTAGTTTATCTTTACATCTAGGTAGTTTATCTCTATATATAGGTAGTTTATCTTTATATCTAGGTAGTTTATCTTTATATCCAGGCAGTTTATCTTTATATCTAGGTAGTTTATATTTATATCTAGGTAGTTTATCTTTATATCTAGGTAGTTTATCTTTATATCTAGGTAATTTATATTTATATCTAGGTAGTTTATCTTTATATCTAGGTATTTTATCTTTATATCCAGGTAGTTTATCTTTATATCTAGGTAGTTTATCTTTATATCTAGGTAGTTTATATCTAGGTAGTTTATCTTTATGTCTAGGTAGTTTATCTTTATATCTAGGTAGTTTATCTTTATATCTAGGTAGTTTATCTTTATATCGAGGTAGTTTATTTCTAGGTAGTTTATCTTTATGTCTAGGTAGTTTTTCTTTATATCTAGGTAGTTTATCTTTATATCTAGGTAGTTTATATCTAGGTAGTTTATCTTTATGTCTAGGTAGTTTAATTTTATATCGAGGTAGTTTATCTTTATATCTAGGTAGTTTATCTTTATATCGAGGTAGTTTATGTCTAGGTAGTTTATCTTTATATCTAGGTAGTTTATCTTTATATCTAGGTAGTTTATCTTTATATCTAGGTAGTTTATCTTCATATCTAGGTAATTTATCTTTATATCTATGTAGTTTATCTTTATATCTAGGTAGTTTATCTTTATATCTAGGTAGTTTATCTTTATATCTAGGTAGTTTATATCTAGGTAGTTTATCTTTATGTCTAGGTAGTTTATCTTTATATCTAGGTAGTTTATCTTTATATCTAGGTAGTTTATCTTTATATCGAGGTAGTTTATGTCTAGGTAGTTTATCTTTATATCTAGGTAGTTTATCTTTATATCTAGGTAGTTTATCTTTATATCTAGGTAGTTCATATCTAGGTAGTTTATCTTTATATCTAGGTAGTTTATCTTTATATCTAGGTAGTTTATCTTTATATCTAGGTAGTTTATATCTATGTAGTTTATCTTTATATCTAGGTTGTTTATCTTTATATCTAGGTAGTTTATCTTTACATCTAGGTAGTTTATCTTTATATCTAGGTAGTTTATATCTAGGTAGTTTATCTGTATAACTACGTAGTTTATCTTTATATCTAGGTAGTTTATCTTTATATCTAGGTAGTTTATCTTTATATCTAGGTAGTTCATCTTTATATCTAGGTAGTTTATCTTTATATCGAGGTAGTTTATGTCTAGGTAGTTTATCTTTATATCTAGGTAGTTTATCTTTATATCGAGGTAGTTTATCTTTATATATAGGTAGTTTATCTTTATATCTAGGTAGTTTATCTTTATATCCAGGTAGTTTATCTTTATATCTATGTAGTTTATATTTATATCTAGGTAGTTTATCTTTATATCTAGGTAGTTTATCTTTATATCTAGGTAGTTTATCTTTATATCTAGGTAGTTTATCTTTATATCTAGGTAGTTTATATCTAGGTAGTTTATCTTTATGTCTAGGTAGTTTATCTTTATATCTAGGTAGTTTATCTTTATATCTAGGCATTTTATATCTAGGTAGTTTATCTTTATATCTTGGTAGTTTATCTTTATATCTAGTTAGTATATCTTTATATCTAGGTAGTTTATCTTTATATCCAGGTAGTTTATATTTATATCTAGGTATTTTATATCTAGGTAGTTTATCTTTATATCTAGGTAGTTTATCTTTATATCTAGGTAGTTTATCTTTATATCTAGGTAGTTTATCTTTATATCGAGGTAGTTTATCTTTATATCGAGGTAGTTTATCTTTATATCTAGGTAGTTTATCTTTATATCTAGGTAGTTTATCTTTATATCTAGGTAGTTTATATCTAGTTAGTTTATCTTTATATCTAGGTAGTTTATCTTTATATCTAGGTAGTTTTTCTTTATATCTAGGTAGTTTATCTTTATATCTAGGTAGTTTATCTTTATATCGAGGTAGTTTATCTTTATATCTAGGTAGTTTATTTTTATATCTAGGTAGTTTATCTTTATATCCAGTTAGTTTATCTCTAGGTAGTTTATCTTTATATCTAGGTAGTTTATCTTTATATCTAGGTAGTTTATCTTTATATCCAGGTAGTTTATCTTTATATCCAGGTAGTTTATCTTTATATCTAGGTAGTTTATCTCTCGGTAGTTTATCTTTATATCGAGGTAGTTTATCTTTATATCGAGGTAGTTTATGTCTAGGTAGTTTATCTTTATGTCTAGGTAGTTTATCTTTATATCTAGGTAGTTTATCTTTATATCTAGGTAGTTTATATCTAGGTAGTTTATCTTTATGTCTAGGTAGTTTAATTTTATATCGAGGTAGTTTATCTTTATATCTAGGTAGTTTATCTTTATATCGAGGTAGTTTATGTCTAGGTAGTTTATCTTTATATCTAGGTAGTTTATCTTTATATCTAGGTAGTTTATCTTTATATCTAGGTAGTTTATCTTCATATCTAGGTAATTTATCTTTATATCTATGTAGTTTATCTTTATATCTAGGTAGTTTATCTTTATATCTAGGTAGTTTATATCTAGGTAGTTTATCTTTATGTCTAGGTAGTTTAATTTTATATCGAGGTAGTTTATCTTTATATCTAGGTAGTTTATCTTTATATCGAGGTAGTTTATGTCTAGGTAGTTTATCTTTATATCTAGGTAGTTTATCTTTATATCTAGGTAGTTTATATCTAGGTAGTTTATCTTTATGTCTAGGTAGTTTATCTTTATATCTAGGTAGTTTATCTTTATATCTAGGTAGTTTATCTTTATATCGAGGTAGTTTATGTCTAGGTAGTTTATCTTTATATCTAGGTAGTTTATCTTTATATCTAGGTAGTTTATCTTTATATCTAGGTAGTTCATATCTAGGTAGTTTATCTTTATATCTAGGTAGTTTATCTTTATATCTAGGTAGTTTATCTTTATATCTAGGTAGTTTATATCTATGTAGTTTATCTTTATATCTAGGTTGTTTATCTTTATATCTAGGTAGTTTATCTTTACATCTAGGTAGTTTATCTTTATATCTAGGTAGTTTATATCTAGGTAGTTTATCTGTATAACTACGTAGTTTATCTTTATATCTAGGTAGTTTATCTTTATATCTAGGTAGTTTATCTTTATATCTAGGTAGTTCATCTTTATATCTAGGTAGTTTATCTTTATATCGAGGTAGTTTATGTCTAGGTAGTTTATCTTTATATCTAGGTAGTTTATCTTTATATCGAGGTAGTTTATCTTTATATATAGGTAGTTTATCTTTATATCTAGGTAGTTTATCTTTATATCCAGGTAGTTTATCTTTATATCTATGTAGTTTATATTTATATCTAGGTAGTTTATCTTTATATCTAGGTAGTTTATCTTTATATCTAGGTAGTTTATCTTTATATCTAGGTAGTTTATCTTTATATCTAGGTAGTTTATATCTAGGTAGTTTATCTTTATGTCTAGGTAGTTTATCTTTATATCTAGGTAGTTTATCTTTATATCTAGGCATTTTATATCTAGGTAGTTTATCTTTATATCTTGGTAGTTTATCTTTATATCTAGGTAGTATATCTTTATATCTAGGTAGTTTATCTTTATATCCAGGTAGTTTATATTTATATCTAGGTATTTTATATCTAGGTAGTTTATCTTTATATCTAGGTAGTTTATCTTTATATCTAGGTAGTTTATCTTTATATCTAGGTAGTTTATCTTTATATCGAGGTAGTTTATCTTTATATCGAGGTAGTTTATCTTTATATCTAGGTAGTTTATCTTTATATCTAGGTAGTTTATCTTTATATCTAGGTAGTTTATATCTAGTTAGTTTATCTTTATATCTAGGTAGTTTATCTTTATATCTAGGTAGTTTTTCTTTATATCTAGGTAGTTTATCTTTATATCTAGGTAGTTTATCTTTATATCGAGGTAGTTTATCTTTATATCTAGGTAGTTTATTTTTATATCTAGGTAGTTTATCTTTATATCCAGTTAGTTTATCTCTAGGTAGTTTATCTTTATATCTAGGTAGTTTATCTTTATATCTAGGTAGTTTATCTTTATATCCAGGTAGTTTATCTTTATATCCAGGTAGTTTATCTTTATATCTAGGTAGTTTATCTCTCGGTAGTTTATCTTTATATCGAGGTAGTTTATCTTTATATCTATCTCTGCAAACTGCCTGTTCAGTTTGTAGTGAGAGGTACATATATATTATCTATATAGTTTATCTTTATATCTACTTTCTAACAAGTTGTTTCTCTTTATAGAATAAGATGATGCCTATGCCTTGTTTCCAGTAGTAGTGGAAGTAGTGAATTTGATTGTCATTGCGTTTTATGGAGAGTTTCCAACCCTGTAGCATAGTAGAGGGGTTGTGGTAACGATTTATACTGAATAACATGATGCTATGTGTTGTATATCAACTCCATGGTTTGTCTCTCAGTGGACCCCCCGGTTCCATCCTGTATGGAGGGGCTGTACCTACCCATGTTCCTGTCTCCAACACCAGCCCAGGGTGCACTGCTGTACGCCTCTGCAGACCAACCCCTGGAAATCACTGTCAGAGCACAGGCTACAAACTCCACGTAAGAGAAATGAAACATGAAATTGGTTAGTTAGGACCTCCTCTCACCTGGTTGTCTAGGTCTAAATTGATTAGTTAGGACCTCCTCTCACCTGGTTGTCTAGGTCTTAATTGATTAGTTAGGAACTCCCCTCACCTGGTTGTCTAGGTCTAAATTGATTAGTTAGGAACTCCTCTCACCTGGTTGTCTAGGTCTTAATTGATTAGTTAGGAACTCCTCTCACCTAGTTGTCTTGGTCTTAATTGATTAGTTAGGACCTCCTCTCCCCTCATAGTTAGGAAAACTGATATGGTTACTGATCAGACATGTACAATCAATACATAAACTGATATGGTTCCTGATATGGCATGTAAAGACAATACATAAACTGATATGGTTCCTGATCAGACATGTAAAGAAAATACATAAACTGATATGGTTTCTGATCAGACATGTAAAGTCATTACATAAACTGATACGGTTCCTGATCAGACATGTAAAGTCAATACATAAACTGATATGGTTTCTGATCAGACATGTAAAGACAATACATTAACTGATATGGTTCCTGATCTGGCATGTAAAGACAATACATAAACTGATATGGTTCCTGATCTGGCATGTAAAGTCATTACATAAACTGATATGTCAACTTTATTCAAGACATTTTTAGCTACAACATTTAACACATTCCATTTCAAGAAAGGAGATTTTTGTTTATTTTATTCATATTTTTAAGTGATGCAGTTCTGTCCTTGATCTTTTCTTGTCTATTAATGTTACGTATAATGTAATGTTTTATGTTTTGTGTGACCCCAGGATGAGTAGCTGCTGCTTAAGCAACAGCTAATGGGGTTCATAATGAAACATAAAAATGACATTGTATTGTTTTCTCCCTGTGTGTTTCAGGGTTTCAGAGCTGTTGGTGAGTGGACCTTCCAGTATCACAGAGAACACCACTGTCCCAGGAGAGTACCTTCTAAGATGGACGCCCACTGAGGATGAGGAGGGAGGGTACTATCCTGTGTGCTTCATCGCTCAGGGAGTGAACAACAGGTCAGTCTGCAGCCACTTCAACTGGAAACTTATAGCTCAACATAATGTCTTCCAATGACAAACCTGATTAAATAAAGGCAACAAATTAACGAGCATAATCCATCATTTCAGAAGGCTACTATCAAGACTATCAGTTAAATGTACATTTAGACACATTTTGTTAGAATGCATTCAGTTGTTCAACTGACTAGGTTTTAACCTGCCTTTCCCTTCAATGGTATGTGGTTTGTTTGGCTTTGACATGTTTCATTAAACCAATGGTATGTGGTTTGTTTGGTTTTGTAATGTTTTATAAAATGCTGTTTAACAAAGATCTGTTTAACAGTTGTTCTGTTGATCTTCTCAGTTCCATGTATCACTCTGAGCTGCGCTGTGTGATCGTCAGTGTTGGAAACACAAGCGGTGGGTACAGTTTCACTACAGCATGAGGTTATTGATCCCCTTTATGGTGTTCTGCTAGTCTCACTGTTACTTACAGATGCTAGTTGAACTGCATGTTTGAGACAATTAACAACCAATCAATCAATCAACACATCTCTGTCTGTCTGTCTATTTGTCTGTCTTTGTGCTACAGCCATCAGAACCACAGCGGAACCAACAACTACCCCTCCTCTGACAATAAACCTCACAACCACAGAGGAACCAACAACCTCCCCTCCTCTGACAATAAATCTCACAACCACAGAGGAACCAACAACCTCCCCTCCTCTGACAATAAAGCTCACAACCACAGAGGAACCAACAACCTCCCCTCCTCTGACAATAAACCTCACAACCACAGAGGAACCAACAACCTCCCCTCCTCTGACAATAAACCTCACAACCACAGAGGAACCAACAACCTCCCCTCCTCTGACAATAAACCTCACAACCACAGAGGAACCAACAACCTCCCCTCCTCTGACAATAAACCTCACAACCACAGAGGAACCAACAACCTCCCCTCCTCTGACAATAAACCTCACAACCACAGAGGAACCAACAACCTCCTCTCCTCTGACAATAAACCTGACAACCACAGAGGAACCAACAACCTCCCCTCCTCTGACAATAAACCTCACAACCACAGAGGAACCAACAACCTCCCCTCCTCTGACAATAAACCTGACAACCTCAGCAGAGCCAACAACCTCCCCTCCTCTGACAATAAACCTCACAACCACCGAGGAACCAACAACCTCCCCTCCTCTGACAATACACCTCACCACCTCACAGATTGCACCTGCACTTCCAACTACCACCCAATCAACTACTGAACTCACAACCACACCCACAAATGTCAGTACATACGGACCCACAACTACCACAGTGACCACAACTACCACAGTGACCACAACTACCACAGCACCCACAACTACCACAGCACCCACAACTACCACAGCACCCACAACTACCACAGCACCCACAACTACCACAGCACCCACAACTACCACAGCACCCACAACTACCACAACTACCACAGCACCCACAACTACCACAGCACCCACAACTACCACAGCACCCACAACTACCACAGTGACCACAGCCACCACAATTTTAAATACAAACCCAACCACCGATCTCACAACCCATATTGTGGACAGTACAACAAAAAGCAGTGGGCCTAGTAAGTACAAAATTAACTTTTGTTCAAATGTAAAAAAATATTTGTGTGTGTGTTTTGTAATAATGTGGACTAACTGTTTCCACAGGATACGTTGTCGTGCTGAGGATAAAACTGTCCTCTCTGATCCAACTAACAGATGATTACATCAGAAACGTGGTGTTACAGCAGGTCAGTGTCACTGTCAGATCAGACAGGTTTCTCCTCAGCTCTACCTGATAATCACTGTGTGTGTTGTGTTTCCAGCT
Organism: Salvelinus alpinus; assembly: GCF_045679555.1. NCBI lineage: Eukaryota > Metazoa > Chordata > Actinopteri > Salmoniformes > Salmonidae > Salvelinus > Salvelinus alpinus. Next base: position 55,151,567 of record NC_092098.1, read on the forward strand.
CCGTGAGGAACTGATCAGCCGAGGGCTGCCAGGGGACTTCACGCTAAGCCTGAGAGCCACTCATGAGATCAGCTGAGGGAGGAACAGGAATTCAGATCAACTTTCTTCACTCCTACTTGTCTTTTCTTCCTGGTTCTGATTCTGCAGAAAGTTATTTTGAAGAAAAAGTGGTTCCTTATAATGACAGAATATGGTTGATTTGTACTAATCTCTCGTGGACAGACGCACGTAACATAAATTATGATTTTTGTTCTGGGTTGCCAAGATTAGTTGAATGAACTGACGCTACGTCTTACTGGATGTTAGTTGAATGACTAAAATGTAAATGATTTATGTCTACAAGAAGAAATAGAACATAAATATGTTTGGTAATGTACTGAGGTAGACTGAGGTTCTTTCCTGTTTGGTAATGTACAGAGGTAAACTGAGGTTCTTTCCTGTTTGGTAATGTACAGAGGTAGACTGAGGTTCTTTCCTGTTTGGTAATGTACTGAGGTAGACTGAGGTTCGTTCCTGTTTGGTAATGTACAGAGGTAAACTGAGGTTCTTTCCTGTTTGGTAATGTACAGTGGTTGACTGAGGTTCTTTCCTGTTTGGTAATGTACAGAGGTAGACTGAGGTTCTTTCCTGTTTGGTAATGTACAGAGGTAGACTGAGGTTCTTTCCTGTTTGGTAATGTACAGAGGTAGACTGAGGTTCTTTCCTGTTTGGTAATGTACAGAGGTAAACTGAGGTTCTTTCCTGTTTGGTAATGTACAGAGGTAAACTGAGGTTCTTTCCTGTTTGATAATGTACAGAGGTAGACAGGTTCTTTCCTGTTTGGTAATGTACAGAGGTAGACTGAGGTTCTTTCCTGTTTGGTAATGTACAGAGGTAAACTGAGGTTCTTTCCTGTTTGGTAATGTACAGAGGTAGACTGAGGTTCTTTCCTGTTTGGTAATGTACAGAGGTAGACAGGTTCTTTCCTGTTTGGTAATGTACAGAGGTAGACTGAGGTTCTTTCCTGTTTGGTAATGTACTGAGGTAGACTGAGGTTCTTTCCTGTTTGGTAATGTACAGAGGTAGACTGAGGTTCTTTCCTGTTTGGTAATGTACAGAGGTAGACAGGTTCTTTCCTGTTTGGTAATGTACAGAGGTAGACTGAGGTTCTTTCCTGTTTGGTAATGTACTGAGGTAGACTGAGGTTCTTTCCTGTTTGGTAATGTACAGTGGTAGACTGAGGTTCTTTCCTGTTTGGTAATGTACAGAGGTAGACTGAGGTTCTTTCCTGTTTGGTAATGTACAGAAGTAGACTGAGGTTCTTTCCTGTTTGGTAATGTACAGAGGTAGACTGAGGTTCTTTCCCGTGTCAAGAATAGTTGGTTGAGGCTCAGGTTTCTGTGACATTTTAGTGACAGAGGACACGGGTAGGGAGGACCCACTTGTATACACCCACACACACACTCAGGAATAAGTTTCACTTTCACTCACACATGGAGCATAAAGAAGAATGAACAATGAGGGAGAATTGACATTGACTAAAGAGAAGAATGAATTATTGCGACTGGAATTTATTGAAACACTAATTAAAGGTTAAATATATTAAATGTTAAAGGTTGAAAACATTGGGAGATAAACATTGAGAGATAAACATTGGGAGGTAAACATTGAGAGATAAACATTGAGAGATAAACATTGGGAGGTAAACGTTGAGAGATAAACATTGGGAGGTAAACATTGGGAGGTAAACATTGGGAGATAAACATTGGGAGGTAAACATTGAGAGATAAACATTGGGAGATAAACATTGGGAGATAATCATTGGGAGATAAACATTGGGAGGTAAACATTGAGAGATAAACATTGAGAGATAAACATTGGGAGGTAAACGTTGAGAGATAAACATTGGGAGGTAAACATTGGGAGGTAAACATTGGGAGATAAACATTGGGAGGTAAACATTGAGAGATAAACATTGGGAGATAAACATTGGGAGATAATCATTGGGAGATAAACATTGGGAGGTAAACATTGGGAGATAAACATTGGGAGATAATCATTGGGAGATAAACATTGGGAGATAAACATTGGGAGGTAAACATTGGGAGATAAACATTGGGAGGTAAACATTGGGAGATAATCATTGGGAGATAAACATTGGGAGGTAAACATTGGGAGATAATCATTGGGAGATAAACATTGGGAGATAAACATTGGGAGATAAACATTGGGAGGTAAACATTGAGAGATACACATTGGGAGGTAAACATTGGGAGGTAAACATTGGGAGATAAACATTGGGAGATATTAAAGGAGTGTTAAAATAATGCAGTTAAAGGTTAGGAGTTTTATAATGTTGTTTTCTTTAAGGTGTGAATCATTTAGACTGTGTTTTATTAGGCTCAGAGGACAAGGCCTTAGGAGGTTGATAATGAGACGTTATAATGGTACAATGTTATAATGCTGAAATGTTTAAAATATTCAAGGTTTAAGATATAACTGGAGTAATAAATTAGGTTGTAGTAAGATAAGAATTGAGTAAACGTAGGAGGCTGAAGGGATTAGGAAAGGTTCATGTTTGAAAAATGTATGTTTTAAGAAGTTGATGGGAATTAAGTATATTAATGGTGCTAGCAAGATCTGGAAAACCCTTAAGGTTACCTCATAGATATAAGTGTTCTATTACATTCTAGGAGGAACCCTTAAGGTTCCCTCATTGATAGACGTGTTCTAGTACATTCTAGGTGGAACCCTTAAGGTGACCTCATAGATAGAAGTGTTCTAGTACATTCTAGGAGGAACCCTTAAGGTTCCATCATAGATAGAAGTGTTCTAGTACATTCTAGGTGGAACCCTTAAGGTTACCTCATAGATAGAAGTGTTCTAGTACATTCTAGGTGGAACCCTTAAGGTTACCTCATAGATAGAAATGTTCTAGTACATTCTAGGAGGAACCCTTAAGGTTACCTCATTGATAGAAATGTTCTAGTACATTCTAGGAGGAACCCTTAAGGTTACCTCATTGATAGAAGTGTTCTAGTACATTCTAGGTGGAACCCTTAAGGTGACCTCATAGATAGACGTGTTCTAGTACATTCTAGGAGGAACCCTTAAGGTTACCTCATTGATAGACGTGTTCTAGTAGCTGTTAGTTTTTTAGACACCAACTGAGGGACTGATCATCGTGAGGGGGGAGGCAAAAAGCTTTTTATAAATTGTAGAAGGTAAGAACCCATTTTTCTTGTTATTAAATACTGTGCTTCTCATGAAATTGTAATAGACAATTAAGGGTTTAGTTAAGGGTTTAGTTAAGAGCGCTGAAGACATCTCTGAATTTAATCCAAGGTATGTTTTTGCGTATCATCGAATGTGATATTGATTTGTGATTGATTGATCTAGGATTTTTTATGCCTGTTTCTGGAATTTTGAATAAACTTGCTTTATTGTTCTGAAACCCTGTGTCATCAAAGAATCATACAAGAGCATGTCGTTTTACTCTAGGTTTATGAAACAGACTGGATTAATGGAGGATTTGTAGCATCTGGTTAATTAGTCTATCGGGAACCTGGATTTCTGGTATGAAGAAACCTGAGACCCAACTTTATGTACTGAGTGCATTGTTAGGAGTCGTATGAGAGGTGATTCTGGGCTAAACCAACCCAGGAGAGTGTCCACTCATAGTGTCCTAAGGTCGACTATCTGGCCTGGACGATCCTGAGAAGGCGCTGGGTTGCAGGGTGAGGTAGTATAGGTACTCGACTTAGGGGATAGCCCACTCTACTGTAAGACCCTTACTGTTGAGTTTGAGGAACAGTCCCTAGTTGTATACTAGCTCAGTGGTAAGGCAGAGCGGAATCTATCAGATCTGTAGGGATTAGGGACAATAAATAACAGAACTGCCATTGGATAGGCAGAGCCCAGTAGAATTGTTAATCCTGCAAGGTTGGTATTTTAGCTTTGACAATTTGGGGGCTTGTACAGGATTGATTCGTGGGAATCAGGAATATCTTGGGAATATTTTGGGATATAGGAAAGTCTAAAATATACTCTATGCAGTATGCAATGCAAGAACTACAATTAGTTTCGCTAAAAGATTATCCTGAATATTTGCACACAAAAAAATGGCAAGGTTAGCATTTAATTACGTTCTTGCTTTAAAAACTAAATCTATTGGTTACCACATACCAGGCTTTGAATCACCTTACTGTAACAACCTATTTCTCCTCTCCCTCAGATCCGTCTAATCCGATCGTCAGGATGTCAGGGATGGACCTCCCGTTGGACGAGCTCAACGGAATCGGAATCTTCCCTGACAACGGTACCCCCAAGAAGTTCTCCCCCACCTCCATGGTGTTCCTGCTGACGCTGCTCGTCATCACCCTCCTCAGGCTGGAGAACCTCATTACATACTTCTCCTCTGTAGCTGACTGCAGCAGTGAGGGGGGCAGATCATTCACCTGCCAGGGCGGCAGGTAGCCTAGAAGTTAGAGTGTTGGACTAGTAACCGAAAGGTTGCAAGATCAAATCCCCGGGCTGACAAGGTACAAATCTGTCGTTCTGTCCCTGAACAAGGCGGTAAACCCACTTTTCCTAGGCCGTCATTGAAAATAAGAATTTGTTCTTAACTGACTTGCCTAGTTAAATAAAGGAAAAATGAACATGGTGATCTGTAGTGTATCTTCATAGAGGTCCACCATGTCCTCACACTAGAGAGAGAACTCTGTTTTGATCCTGATTCTTTCATGGAATAAAACAGTGGAATATTAAAGCCATCAGGCAAGTTGGCCGGGGTCTAATCATAGCATCACTTTCATTCTGGTTTATATCTGTCTTTTTTATTTATTATTTGAAATAGGAAACAACCTCTGTTGTTGCCAATTCAACCTGACTAACATTGTGTACCTGTGAAGTGTTGTCTCAGATTCAATCCTGGAGGAGATTTTCTAAGTTGTTTATTTCTCTGGCTATGTCCAGAATGGCACGGTATCCCCTATATAATTGGCTCAATGTCCAGTATGGCACGGTATCCCCTATATAATTGGCTCTATGTCCAGTATGGCACAGTATCCCCTATATAATTGGCTCAATGTCCAGTATGGCACGGTATCCCCTATATAATTTGCCCAATGTCCAGAATGGCACGGTATCCCTTATATAATTGGCTCAATGTCCAGAATGGCACGGTATCCCCTATATAATTGGCTCAATGTCCAGTATTTTTTTTATTTTTTTTATTTCACCTTTATTTAACCAGGTAGGCAAATTGAGAACACGTTCTCATTTACAATTGCGACCTGGCCAAGATAAAGCGAAGCAGTTCGACACATACAACAACACATGGTTACACATGGAGTAAAACAAACATACAGTCAATAATACAGTGAAAAATAAGTCTATATACAATGTGAGCAAGTGAGGTAAGGGAGGTGAAAGGCAAACAAAATATATATATAATTAAATAAAAATATAAAAAAGGCCATGGTGGCGAAGTAAATACAATATAGCAAGTAAAATAAAATAAATATATTAAAAAATATATATATATATATATATATATAAAAAATAAAATAATAATAATAATAATAATAATAAAAAACAATAAACAACACTGGAATAGTTGGTTTGCAGTGGAAGAAAGTGCAAAGTAGAGATAGAAATAATGGGGTGCAAAGGAGCAAAATAAATAAATGAATAAAGTAGGTAAAGAGGTAGTTGTTTGGGCTAAATTATAGATGGGCTATGTACAGGTGCAGTAATCTATGAGCTGCTCTGACAGCTGGTGCTTAAAGCTAGTGAGGGAGATAAGTGTTTCCAGTTTCAGAGATTTTTGTAGTTCGTTCCAGTCATTGGCAGCAGAGAACTGGAAGGAGAGGCCAAAGGAAGAATTGGTTTTGGGGGTGACCAGAGAGATATACCTGCTGGAGCGCGTGCTACAGGTAGGTGCTGCTATGGTGACCAGCGAGCTGAGATAAGGGGGGACTTTACCTAGCAGGGTCTTGTAGATGACCTGGAGCCAGTGGGATTGGCGACGAGTATGAAGCGAGGGCCAGCCAACGAGAGCATACAGGTCGCAGTGGTGGGTAGTGTATGGGGCTTTGGTGACAAAACAGATGGCACTGTGATAGACTGCATCCAATTTATTGAGTAGGGTTTTGGAGGCTATTTTGTAAATGACATCACCGAAGTCGAGGATTGGTAGGATGGTCAGTTTTACAAGGGTATGTTTGGCAGCATGAGTGAAGGATGCTTTGTTGCGGAATAGGAAGCCAATTCTAGATTTAACTTTGGATTGGAGATGTTTGATGTGAGTCTGGAAGGAGAGTTTACAGTCTAACCAGACACCTAGGTATTTGTAGTTGTCCACATATTCTAAGTCAGAGCCGTCCAGAGTAGTGATGTTGGACAGGCGGGCAGGTGCAGGCAGCGATCGGTTGAAGAGCATGCATTTAGTTTTACTTGTATTTAAGAGCAATTGGAGGCCACGGAAGGAGAGTTGTATGGCATTGAAGCTCGCCTGGAGGGTTGTTAACACAGTATCAAAAGAAGGGCCAGAAGTATACAGAATAGTGTCGTCTGCGTAGAGGTGGATCAGAGAATCACCAGCAGCAAGAGCGACATCATTGATGTATACAGAGAAGAGAGTCGGTCCAAGAATTGAACCCTGTGGCACCCCCATAGAGACAGCCAGAGGCCCGGACAACAGACCCTCCGATTTGACACACTGAACTCGATCAGAGAAGTAGTTGGTGAACCAGGCGAGGCAATCATTAGAGAAACCAAGGCTGTCGAGTCTGCCGATGAGGATGTGGTGATTGACAGAGTCAAAAGCCTTGGCCAGGTCAATGAATACGGCTGCACAGTATTGTTTCCTATCGATGGCGGTTAAGATATCGTTTATGACCTTGAGCGTGGCTGAGGTGCACCCATGACCAGCTCTGAAACCAGATTGCATAGCGGAGAAGGTATGGTGGGATTCGAAATGGTCGGTAATCTGTTTGTTGACTTGGCTTTCGAAGACCTTAGAAAGGCAGGGTAGGATAGATATAGGTCTGTAGCTGTTAGGGTCAAGAGTGTCCCCCCCTTTGAAGAGGGGGATAACCGCAGCTGCTTTCCAATCTTTGGGAATCTCAGACGACACGAAAGAGAGGTTGAAAAGGCTAGTAATAGGGGTGGCAACAATTTCAGCAGATAGTTTTAGAAAGAAAGGGTCCACATTATCTAGCCCGGCTGATTTGTAAGGGTCCAGATTTTGTAGCTCTTTCAGAACATCAGCTGACTGTATTTGGGAGAAAGAGAAATGGGGAAGGCTTGGGCGAGTAGCAGAGGGGAGGGCAATGCTGTTGACCGGGGTAGGGGTAGCCAGGTGGAAAGCATTGCCAGCCGTAGAAAAATGCTTATTGAAATTCTCAATTATAGTGGATTTGTCGGTGGTGACAGTGTTTCCTATCTTCAGTGCAGTTGGAAGCTGGGAGGAGGTGTTCTTATTCTCCATGGACTTTACAGTGTCCCAGAACTTTTTTGAAGTTGTGTTGCAGGAAGCAAATTTCTACTTGAAAAAGCTAGCCTTGGCTTTTCTAACTGCCTGTGTATATTGGTTTCTAACTTCCCTGAAAAGTTGCATATCACGGGGGCTGTTCGATGCTAATGCAGAACGCCATAGGATGTTTTTCTGTTGGTTAAGGGCAGTCAGGTCAGGAGAGAACCAATGGCTATATCTGTTCCTGGTTCTAAATTTCTTGAATGGGCATGCTTATTCAAGATGGTGAGGAAGGCATTTAAAAAAAATATCCAGGCATCCTCTACTGACGGGATGAGATCAATATCCTTCCAGGATACCTCGGCCAGGTCGATTAGAAAGGCCTGCTCGCTGAAGTGTTTCAGGGAGCGTTTGACAGTGATGAGTGGAGGTCGTTTGATCGCTGACCCATTACGGATGCAGGCAATGAGGCAGTGATCGCTGAGATCTTGGTTGAAAACAGCAGAGGTGTATTTGGAGGGCAAGTTGGTTAGGATGATATCTATGAGGGTACCCGTGTTTACGGAATTGGGGTGGTACCTGGTAGGTTCATTGATAATTTGTGTGAGATTGAGGGCATCAAGCTTAGATTGTGGGATGGCTGGGGTGTTAAGCATGTTCCAATTTAGGTCGCCTAGCAGCACGAGCTCTAAAGATAGATGGGGTGCTAACAGTTCACATATGGTGTCCAGAGCACAGCTGGGTGCAGAGGGTGGTCTATAGCAGGCGGCAACGGTGGGGGAATAGGAGTGGAGCTAGGTACTGCAGGGCCTGGATTCACCTCTACATCACCAGAGGAACAGAGGAGGAGTAGCATAAGGGTACGGCTAAAAGCTATGAGAATTGGTCGTCTAGAACGTCTAGAACAGAGATTAAAAGGACGTTTCTGGGGGCGATAAAATAGCTTCAAGGAATAATGTACAGACAAAGGTATGGTAGGATGTGAATACAGTGGAGGTAAACCTAGGTATTGAGTGATGATGAGAGAGATATTGTCTCTAGAAACATCATTGAAACCAGGTGATGTCATCGCATATGTGGGTGGTGGAACTGAAAGGTTGGATATGGTATAGTGAGCAGGGCTAGAGGCTCTACAGTGAAATAAGCCAATAAACACTAACCAGAACAGCAAAGGACAAGGCATATTTACATTAAGGAGAGGCATGCTTAATCGAGTGATCAATAAGGGTCCAGTGAGTAGAGGTTGGTTGGGGTCACGGCGATCCAGACAGCTGGCCGGGTAGATGGCTATCGGAAGCAAGATAGCATAGGATGGAGGTCTATTTTTAGACACCTCGTGCGTTTCCGTCGGTAGATTAGTGGGGTTCCGCGTGGTAGAGGGGATCAATCCAATTGGCAAAAAAAATATATAGTGACCCAAGAAAAAAATTGTCCGATATACTTATTCAGATAGCAGCCGATAAGACAGCTAACGATTAGCGGGCCCCAGATAAGCGTTCAGGTAACGTCGCGACGGAGGTGCCAGTTGGATAACTCCCTCGGGCAGATAACGTCGGCAGTCAGTCGTGAAGGCCCGGTGGGGCTCCACATCTGCAGCAAAAAAAAAAAACGGGTCCGGATAGGTGACTGTAGCCCAGGAATGGCTGATGGAACTCCTCAGCTGGCTAGCTCCGGAATAATTTAAGTTTGCTCCGGGATCGACGTAAGCCAATAGTCACACGGTGTGCAGCTAGCTAGCTGCGAAATCAAGGTGCAAATGTCCAGAGCCTGCGGCTGAAATCCGGGGACACTGAGAAAAAAAAAGGCCCGGTATGCTCCGGTCCGAGTCGCGTTGCACAAAAGTGCCGGTAGATTATCGAGCTAAAGGAATAGCTGATGACCACAAAACATGGCCAGCTGAAACACCAACGCTAGCCAGCAAACCGGCTAACTTCTGGGCAGCTTCAGATTAGCTTTCTGGCTAGCTTCTGATTAGCCTCTGGCTAGCTTCCACTGTGGATTTTCAGATTTGAGGTAAATAATACTTTTTTGTAATTGGTGAGGCGGGTTGCAGGAAAGCTTTTGTAGTTGAGTTCTTGGATAATAAAATATATAAAAGATATGCGAAGAAAGGTGTAAATATATATATACAGGACACGACAATACGAGGGGAAAAAAAATGACGTCTGAACTGCTAAGCCATCTTGGAACGACCGTATAGCACAGTATCCTCTATATAATTGGCCCAATGTCCAGTATGGCACGGTATCCCCTATATAATTGTCTCAATGTCCAGAATGGCACAGTATCCCCTATATAATTGGCTCAATGTCCAGTATGGCACAGTATCCCCTATATAATTGGCTCAATGTCCAGTATAGCACAGTATCCCCTATATAATTGGCTCAATGTCCAGTATGGCACGGTATCCCCTATATAATTGGCTCAATGTCCAGTATGGCATGGTATCCCCTATATAATTGGCTCAATGTCCAGAATGGCACGGTATCCCCTATATAATTGTCTCAATGTCCAGTATGGCACGGTATCCCCTATATAATTGGCTCAATATCCAGTATAGCACGGTATCCCCTATATAATTGGCTCATTGTCCAGTATGGCACAGTATCCCCTATATAATTGGCTCAATGTCCAGTATGGCACGGTATCCCCTATGTAATTGGCTCAATGTCCAGTATGGCACGGTATCCCCTATGTAATTGGCTCAATGTCCAGTATGGCACGGTACCCCCTATGTAATTGGCTCAATGTCCAGTATGGCACGGTATCCCCTATATAATTGGCTCAATGTCCAGTATGGCACGGTATCCCCTATATAATTGGCTCAATGTCCAGTATAGCACAGTATCCCCTATATAATTGTCTCAATGTCCAGTATGGCACCGTATCCCCTATATAATTGCCTCAATGTCCAGTATGGCATGGTATCCCCTATATAATTGTCTCAATGTCCAGAATGGCACGGTATCCCCTATATAATTGTCTCAATGTCCAGTATGGCACGGTATCCCCTATATAATTGGCTCAATGTCCAGAATGGCACGGTATCCCCTATATAATTGTCTCAATGTCCAGTATGGCACGGTATCCCCTATATAATTGGCTCAATATCCAGTATAGCACGGTATCCCCTATATAATTGGCTCAATGTCCAGTATGGCACGGTATCCCCTATGTAATTGGCTCAATGTCCAGTATGGCACGGTATCCCCTATGTAATTGGCTCAATGTCCAGTATGGCACGGTATCCCCTATATAATTGGCTCAATGTCCAGTATGGCACGGTATCCCCTATGTAATTGGCTCAATGTCCAGTATGGCACGGTATCCCCTATGTAATTGGCTCTGGCAAACAGCAGTGTTCTATGTAGGGCATAGGGTTCCATTTCAGATTTTTCACCTCTGTTATGGTTAAACTGGACTAACCTAGTTAAAATGGACTAAGCTGGTTAGAGTGGACTAACCTAGTTAACAGTGGACTAACCTAGTTAACAGTGGACTAACCTAGTTAACAGTGGACTATCCTGGTTAAACTGGACTAACCTGGTTAACCAATCCAATAACCATTCATTACAGTCCTCTTTATTGTTTAACCAATCCAATATCCAATCATTACAGTCCTCTTTATTGTTTAACCAATCCAATAACCATTCATTACAGTCCTCTTTATTGTTTAACCAATCCAATAACCATTCATTACAGTCCTCTTTATTGTTTAACCAATCCAATAACCATTCATTACAGTCCTCTTTATTGTTTAACCAATCCAATAACCATTCATTAGAGTTATACAGATATACAGTAATTCACAGTTAGTCCAGGTTAACCAGGCTAGTCCACTCTAACCAGGTTAGTACAGTTTAAACAATAAAGAGGACTATAATGGATGGTTATTGGTTAAGTCGTGTTTTGGGGTGTCTGTACTTTACTGTACTATTCATATTTTTGACAACTTTTACTCCACTACATTCCTAAAGAAAATAACGTACTTTTTACTTTTACTCCACACATTTCCCCTGACACCCAGAAGTACTAGTTACATTTTGAATGCTTAGCAGGACAGGAAAATGGTCTAATTCACAAACTTAAAGAGAAAATCCCTTGTCATGCCTACCGGACTCACTAAAGTGTGACCCTGGCTATCTGTACATTTTAAAAACTGTGCTGTCAAGTTTGCTTAATATAAGGAATTTGAAATTAATTATACATTTACTTTTGATACTTCTGTATATTTAAAACCAAATACTTTTTTACTTTTACTCAAGTAGGATTTTACTGTATGACTTTCAGTTTTACTTGAGTCATTTTCTATTAAAGTATGTTTTACTTTTACTCCAGTATGACTTTTGGGTACTTTTTCCACCACTGCTAATTATATTTCTCAAAGATGTTTCTATATTGTCCTATACAGTAATCTGTACAATACATTTTTGGTTATAAAAAAAACAACTAAATAATCGTAATAATAATGCTTTCATCCGGTATGACAGGCTCATTGTCCTGAAGCCTGGGACTGGAAACCC